>NC_051184.2:96402190-96462189 GCF_013339695.2 Rhipicephalus sanguineus
CTCTCATTCCCATTAGCAGCCATTGTACCTCCAAGGTAGTGCCTGGTGAGATTTCTCCTGTGCGTGAATAAAGAATAAAAATTTTGTTCAAAACGCCGTTGATTGATGAAATAAACCAACGAAAGACGCCAGATGTTTGTAAAAGCAAAACGAAAGAACGCCAGATGTTTCTAAAGCAAAACGAAAAGACGCCAGCTGCTTAACGAAATACGCCAGATGTTTTCTAAAGCAATGGTTTTCTAAACAATGAAAATTCACAGCGTACATGTAAAAAAAGTGAGCTGCAAGTCGTCATAACTCATCGAACCTTCAGTATAAACGCGCCCGATCTCACGTCGGTGATGATGTACTGGGAAGAATTCACGGAAGATTCACGGTTTACCGATGAACCTCCGCAGCTTCGCCCACTCATCATCATTCACTCCGTGGATATGCTGTGATTTTTTTTCAGGAACATGGTTGCCGATTTACAGAACTGCGTGTTCAACTTGAGGAGAGCAGTAAGCTGCCCAAGTTATTGCTGTAACTAAAAAGCAGGACGGAGATGTAGTGTCAATGGAGCCGCAATAATAGGAGTGGCACAAGGCTGGTCTTCCATTTCAGCAGTAATTGTAGCGCAGGTTTGTTAGATAACTCTTTGCTCAGATTATGCGTTTAATTTGAATGTCTGCTCATCTCTGACAAACAACGAAGCTATTTTCCTTCAGAGACGCCAACCATTATTTCAAACACTCAACTGTTAAGAGCAGGAGCTGCGACAAGGCTTTGACTACCACTACAAACGCTATCCGCTTGCACACGGGGCTGTCACTGAATCGGGGCACTTGGGCTGCAGAAATGACAAGTGCGGCTTAGCTGAGGAGAAGGAATAAGCATTTGATTCAAGAGGCAAACTGAGGTTCCCTTGGTTGGAGCCCCTATTCTATGGCCCCATTGGCTCGAACGGCTCGCTTGGCTTGGTCCAAGGTTGCTTGCTGACTTCCGAGGTCCTGCCGGGTGAGTCGCACCTCCCTCGACATATCGAATTGGTTGCATGTGATGAGGAGTGAGCTCCCCTCTCCAAGTTATGTGAATGAGTGTTCCATTCCAAGTTATGTGAATAAGTGTTGGTGTGTCGCCGCACCAAGGGTAGTGCGTATTGATAAGGTCGCATTTTGCTGAGTGTCTGTGTGTTGGGATATGTATTTGTTTGTTGAAGTCTCCAATCCCTGGATTGTCACTGTGTGAGTTTGGTTGCACATTTGTCTGCCGGGCCCCTCTTTGGCTCTCGAGGATATCCCGCGGCAGCGTAGGCGTCCGCCCGTGTGGACATGTCCGATTCTCAGAAAGTCAATGTTCGAGCCAGGCGGTCCGCCCATTCGTTTCCACCAACACCTTCGTGAGCGGGGCACTATGTGATGCCGCGACCTTCTTGGAGGTTGGATTCTACAATGCGTAGGACGCTCTGGGGAAGGACGCCTCTGAGAAACAGTCGGCAAGCCTCTTGTGAATATATGATAAGGTACGCAGATTGTCTGGTGCACTCTGCTGCTCGGATGGCTAGTGCTATGGCCGCCGCTTCTGCTACGGCCGTGCTCTTCGTACGTATTATCGCCGACGTGATCGCTTGCTTTCCGTTGGTGAAGATAGCTGAAAATGCTTTTTCCCTCAATTGGATATGGTCTAGAGTCTGTGTAGTAGGTGTCTGAATCATTTCGTACCAGTTCCAGCGCCGCCGTTCGTCCTCGCCTGCGAGAGGCATTAACCGTGGGGTGCATGTTTCTCGGGATCGGGGCGACATGTATGCGTGGTGACAAGAGGTGGTGATGTCTATTTAGCAATACTCTGCCTTGCATCGTCGAGTTGAGTCTCAAAACAGCAAAAGTTACGCCGCAGATCCGCTCGCCTTCTGTTGTTTCTGAGAGCTTTAAGTTGCCAACGGCCCCGATGCCACGGTCAAATTGGTTAGTACAAGTTCAGTGCGCTTGTAAATACTTTATGTTGGATGTGTCCTTCCTAGAGACAGAGAAATTTAGGAACATTTCAGCCAACCAATGTCAGTGAAACATTAAACCTTGAAACAGCTTTACACGAAAGTGTTTTATTCGGGGTCCACCAAGGACTTCAGTGACGTATTTTTCGTCACGGAATGAGGTCGAAAAAATATAACACAATCAGATGGCAAAGAAAAAAAGGGTACCGTCCAAGGGCATCGAACCCATGACCAATCGGTCCGAAACAACAGATGCCGGGCACGCTATCCACTGCGCCACGATCTTTTTTTTTAAATGCGAAGCATTTCTTAGCGAACCTCTGGCACTTTGAGCGTTTCTATCTACGTATCTATCTATCTATCTATCTATCTATCTATCTAGCCGCCTACGTCTGGTGCTCTCATAATCGCCTCCTTAACTTGGTGTTGGCCAAAATTTGCATGGAGGGTAAGAGGATTTGACGAATATGACTGTCGGGTCATTACATTGATAACGTGAAAATCCTGTCGCGTACGTCGTCAAACCCTTTCCACTGGACAGGTGTGGCACATACCCGTTTACCACAGGCCGCGGTTTACGGGTATGCGCCACAGGTGATTGACAGTTATATCTACCCAGGAACGGCGAGAACAGACATTGGTAGTTTAAATGCGAGAGCGTTAAGGAAAAAACCAACATCGGCAGCGTTGACCGGACGAATGGAAAGCATGAAAATTAGGATCCCAGCAGGAATCGAACCCAAGCATTCTGCGTGGCAGTCAGGTATTCTACCACAGAGCCACGCCAGGTCTATAATCTGGTTGGAAAAACAGCCTACGCAGGCGTAATATCGATGCAACGCGTCAATTGTGGTTGTGGTGCTTGCTATCTAATTTTACAGAAAAGCAATAAACATACGTGATACTCCTACGATGTGCACTCCTACGATACAGGCATCATATCAGATTAAAGTCTGTGGCTCCAGTGCTGGCTCCGCTTTTGTAGCAGTCTAATATACATTAAATTTGTATTCCTATGATTCCGCAAGCTATATTGAAGCATTGCTCGACCCCGGACGAATACATGAATGAAAGTTACGTATGATATGCACATCACCGCACCGTAAAGTGCACTTAGTCCGCCAGAACGACGCAGTGTCCTCTTCATTTCTTACGAGGCTGGGCGATGGCCTCATGCTAACCGAGGATGATGCCAGATTGATTGACAGCCGCCTTGTAGACTAGGCTACGTAGGCCACGTACGCCCAGGTAGAGTACGAATACGACAAGCGCCATCCACTGATGTTGGTCTACGTAGCACTACCCTGGCCTACAAGCATCGACGGCCTATACCTAACCTACGCGAAGGGTGACTTCGGGTACCGAGATGTCGCCGGCTCTGTCGACAGACAATTTGTCGACAAAATGACCGACGCATCCATGAATTCCAACAGCTGTACTATACCTCATACTTCACTACACGTGGACCCCTCGTCACCGCGATTACGACCGGATCCTATAACAAGTCATGACCAGCTGCTGGTGCTCACTGATCACGGAGATGATGACCTTGTTCAAGAACTGTCAAGAAATTGTTCCACATATGCATACGGGCTCGTGAAACGTGCGTGCGTTATCCATCATAAGGGACAAGTATAAGCACTACATATCAGCTTACCGCTTCTGGTGTTGGTAATACCCACTTTGCCGTTGGCAGTGTTACCGAACCGTAAACAACTGGTTATATAACACATGTGCGGCTCTTGAATATATATATGTGCGTATGAAATTTATACAGATCTATAGCGTCATTTTGTAACTTGTCGCTCAGTAAAAAAAATTACGCCCCAGTCACCTTCCCGCCGCATGCTTCGCATAACACCGACTCCCACGGTACGTGGGATCTGCCAAATTTTTTCTTTATTGTCTGCGCCACGGTCACAGACTCAGGAGGCTTTACGAACGCGCCTTTTATATCTACCACTCTCCCGGTCGGCTGGGTGGTATTGACCTCTGGGAGTGGTAAGGTAAAGTAATTCGTCATTGCTGTGGCCTCCGCGACTAGCACCTGCAACGCGTTACGCGTCCGTCCCATTCGGCGCGTTTTCAATAGAAGTTGAATTTTGTCAATGCCTTAACACACCGCGAGGTGACAACCTTTGCCCAAGCGTCGTAAAAGCGTCGGCCTCGCTCAGCATCACGCTAATACAAACCAAAATAGCTCTGCGACGCGCGCCTGCCTCACCTGACTGTAACACCGCGTTCCATGCTCACGCGCTCGCCCCGAGAAAAACCGCGGCCGGGCTACCGGGGCGGCATCACGCGCTTTGCGTTTCCTTCTAGTCCGGCCGTGGTGTTCAATCACATTTTAACATGCCGCGGGACGGCGACCAAGTTCTGCGTCCAATATGCGAAGATCTTCTGGCTATCACACCTCGTTCTCTGATTACGCTTTCACCGTTAACTACTAGAGCTATTACCAGGGTTCGTTTAATCATTTAACATGGACGTTAGTCGTCGGGATGGAGATGTACCACCATTCATCAAAGTGGGTTGTATACACGATAAACGGCGCCATTAGCTGCCAGACATCAATATACATTGTGCAAACTCTCTTACATTATTCTTATAGCATTCAGTTACTTCTGTAAGGGCATGCTTTACTTTCGTGTTATTCTGATTCCTATGACGGAGGGATCAACCGTGTTTTTTTTTTTTCCTAGAAGCAGCAGACCGAAATAGATGAGTAGATTTGGTGCAACAGACAAGCTTCTTCTTTTTTGTAAGTTCACACCAGAACACGCCCTGTGCTTTCAGCTTCAGAAACTCAATTTAGGATAGACAGGGAGCAGCGTCAGCTGCGCGCAAGCCACGCGTTTGCCAACATGCGCATTACTTCGTCACTCTGTCTTTTCAGGCGCGCTGTGCATTTCATGGGGGTGACTCGATGCGCAGCTACTTAAGAAAGAAAGGCGACGACACAGCGCAAATCATGAAATAATGAATGATAAAGGCCCAGACGGACGCTAGCGCACACGCCGCCCCCCCCCCCACACACACACATGCACACACGCACGCACACGCACGCCTATCGTAAAAACAGCGTTTCCAATGCCTCCCAGTGCCTCTCAGCGCACTGGGTGGCTCTGGAAACCTCTGTACAGTGTGTCGCGGTGTACTACAGTGCGCTGAGAGACACTGGGACAGACTGTAGTGCTTGGCCAGTGCCGCCCAGCGCGCCGAAAAACACTGGGAATACTATACACTGTGGTCCAGTGTCTTACAGCGAACTGGGAGGCACTGGCCACGCTGTGAAGTGTGCGCCCGCTCACTGGGAACACTGGGGGCACATTGGGAAAAAAAATAGACGCGCTGGGTGGACTTCGTATATGATATATTAGAGGGCGAAATGTCGAAGTTGAAATTTATCGAATATTTTCACAACAGTATTCTCTTCTGTTCCCTACACATATCTAGCTTCAGTTTTGGCGACGGTCGTACGAATACGCTGGACACATTCATCTGTCGAGCGCGAGCGCGTGAGCTTTCTCTGAGTGTGTGATTGAAAGTCATGAATGGAGTGCGTATAACTGCATCGAAAGAACTTATCATTCGCAACGCAATATGACATCAGTATTCGTCTGATAATCAACATCAAACTACTCGACCAGCCAGTCTTTATATATACTGCTGAAAGCCGCACGTCAACGGCAGCAATTAGCCGCTGTAACGCTGAATCTCGGCCTTTCAAGCATCTGATTTGTGTAGTTGAAGATGCGAATAGGACCTCCCTACAGTTTTGAATGAAGTGGTCCCTATTTCCACAAGTCTGATGAGAACCAATGAGGATCAATATCACAAAATGCAACTGATTTGACAAATACCTTGCAAAGTTGATCTGAGAAACATGTGGCAGCGATATTAGTCTGTTGCACTCAAAAGAACGAAGTTTTTCCTTTTCAGAGCCTTTGGGCAACAAAACAATATGGCTCCTGCAAAAAGAACGGGGGCGCATATCCAAGTCTTACTAGTTAGCTTTAAATATGTAGCAATATGGCGGCAAGACCTTTAAGAGAAGTTATTAAGACTAACAACTTTCCCGGGCGGCGTCGTACGCGAAAAAAGGGCTCCGGCGAGCATGGAGTAATGTGGCCTTCATGGACGCGATAATCGGTCTCTTATTTTCCTGTTGTTTCGTATTTATTGATCGTGGGCTGCCCGGTGAGCAGTCATTTTTATTATGGCAATCCCATCTTTTATTACTTGTCATATCAGGTTCCCACGTTTTATTATTAGCAGGATGTGAAAGCATGACCATCATTGTTTGTAGCAACTGAAGTGTTGGGCTGCTAAGCACTTGGATGAAAGTCCAATTTCTGGCACAGCAGAAGGAAACAGCTAGCAGGATGCATATCATTATAAGAAAGAAAGAAAGAAAGAAAGAAAGAAAGAAAGAAAGAAAGAAGAAGAAGAGAGAAAGAAAAAAGAAAGAAAGAAAGAAAAGTAATACCTGAGGTGCGCACGCGCGAAATCTTACAGTTAGTACATACTTTAGAGAAAAACCTGGGCCGATAGAATGCAGATTAAAATAACACCGCGATTACCCTATCACTGTCACTGCTGCTTTTTCACTTGTTTAGAGATCGGCTAAAAGTAGCGCTATTCAATGTTGTTGGCAATATAAATGAAAGACGGACATGTTGACAAATTAAGAACAAGCAGACAGTGTTTTATGTTCACTTAGAAGAATTATAGCAAAGATTCAAGCCAATTCGGCACTTTACTATGCGCCCAACTCGCGGCGCAGGGAGATGCGTTTGAAGGCACTTCGAGTTCGACATCGTGGCCAATGCCGCGTCTACTGACTGAGTTGTGAGTCGTAGTGCGTTGTGATCTGCGGTTTGCGATGACGCGTATTTGCTAGCTACTACACGTGAGCTCACCTTCATTATTTCGAGGGAAACTGAATACCACTGTCAACCCTAGCACGCGTCTCAGGGGCTGGTAATGCTCGCACGGTAGTGAAATGGCGCGAATTGCCCCGCCCTTGCGGTCCGAGGTTCTAATGCATGGCCCTATTAGGAGTTTTTCCATTAGCGTCTATAGGTGACTCTTGCCTCCATTTACGCGGTGGGGTAAAATATCCTGTATTTTTCCTTTATCCCCTTCTTCCCTCTCGCCTTCGATGTCGAACAGCCCTACTTTAAGGTCGTAATATTTGAGCCCTGGACCGTTGCAATGGGGCCGTTGGCAACTTGAGGCTCTCAGAAACAGCACAAGGCGAGCGAATCTGCAGCGCAACTTTTCCAGCTAAGGCCGCACAGGCGGTGGCCGCACATGCCCTTTCTGCAGCACAAGTGCCCCGATTCAGTAACAGTCCCAGGTGCAAGCGGGCAGCGTTTGTAGTGGTAGTCTCAGCCTTGCCGCAGCGCCTAGTGGTAACAGTTCAGCGTTTTAAATAAGGTTTCGCGTTTCCTAAGGAAAATAGCTTCGTTGTTTGTCATAGACGAGAGGGCGTTCAAATTAAACGCATGATCTGAGCAAAAAGTTATCCAACAAACCTGCGCCACAATTACTTCTGAAATGGAAGACCAGCCTTGTGCCATTCCTATTCATTCGGCTCCATTGGCGGTGCTCAGCCATGCGCTCTTCCCCGTGGTGAACACGCAGTTCTCTAAACCAGCAACCATTTCTGTAAACAAAAGGAAAACGTATACTTGCAAAAGTCAATATTCCAGTGTAGCAAGGCAGCTTACTGCAGACCCGTAATAGATTGCATAGTATTTAAAATGAAACAATATACGCTTGGTAATGTTCGTATATTTGATTTTATCATCCAGCGCAGGACACAAGAACAAAGTTAAAAGCGACGAAGCGACAGTGGCATTGAGCCTGTCTTCATTGGTTATCGCTTAGTCCTTGTCTTCTGCTGCGCGTTAAGTGCCGAAAACGGACTAAGTTGTTTATTATTTGTTCTCTACTTAAACGACGGGTTTATGTGGCAGCACAGCCAACTTTGCTGAACGTAAGCACATACTATTTCTCTACACAGCTTCATGTAGCGCTCGGAAGTAGACCTTTGTCGATTACGAAACAGAATAGAAAACATAATATCAATTTCTTTTCTTTTTATGTCCAATATATTTTGCTTTGTGACAAAGCTCACCCCGTGAAAGGATTTTCGTTCGTTGCTGCTCTTAACTTTCCGGTGTCCTTTTCGTGGTCTCCTCCCACCTGAAACCAGTGATGGTGCCGATGCGTTGAAGCATGTAGACATCGAAGTTTTAAGCAAGGACGAGCGATTGTTCATTAGTTGATGTGTAATTATCGAACAGGAAGAAACGAAGACAGAGGTGCGTTTCGCAATATTTCTACTTTCGCAAACAATTACGAGGAAACGACTTGTACATAATTCACACCACCAGTGCAAATGGTTCTCTCTCATCGCGATAACCATATGGGCGCCGGCGACTTCTTGGAAATCTTCAGTGAGAAGACCAGCTTGAAAGCAAGAAATAAAATCGCAAACAGTAGATGGGGACTTACTGTAAAGTATTAATACTATTAAACGCTCAAGGAAGCCACACGATTTGCAGTGACACGGCAATGTTACCAGGATGTCAAAGTAGGTCTCAGCTCAATAGAACCTGAAGTCATTTTTGATGACTAGTTTTTTTCGTCAGATATGATTTTTTCCCGCCCGTTTTTCTCTCAATTACAGCCAACCGCCGCTGCCACCGGCGATAGATGGCGCTATGTGCACATGCTCCCAAATGCCTGTCATGACAGAAAACAACGTGCTTTAGAAATATGCGCATACGACAAGAGCATGAACTTACGCTATGCTTGTTTGTTTGAAGCTTTCACCCACGACGACTTTTTTCCCGTTGAGCAGGTCATTAATGCCTGTGTGCGTGTTTTTATCATGATGCGGGCTTCCGAAAAGGGGTGTGTTATTTCGTTTAGAGAAGCGCTTCAGTATATTAAGCACGTCCGCTAAATTTATTGACAATTGCTTTTTTCCTTCCTTTTGATGATGATCAAAACAAGAAACAGGGATATTCTCGCTGACGTACACCCGTCCACAAGCAATGTACCACTGGAGCCTGAAATATAGTCTTGAAGGACACAATCACGTTATGCATGCTTTTGCTCCACGGGGAATGGATCGAATGTTGGTGTCCCATTTAACACGGCTCGTTGACAGTTCATCTCCTCGCAATATGTTTAGGAGCAACAACAAATAGCGCCTGTTGCAGCTTTTGGAGCGTCTGATACGCGCCCCGCACTACTAGTCTTTTTTTTTCTCGACACGTCATGAGACTAAATGACGTTGCGATAGTTTCATTTTCAAATGAAATTCTCATGATTTGTAATAAGGATCGGTGAAACGGCCTTTGTATCCACTTATGTGAGTCCGGAGGGCGACCGGGTTAGTTATTCGCCTCTCCAATATTACTGAAACTTTCATGACATTTCTAAAGCTTTTAAATACAAAATACATGCATATAAAAGGGGGGCGTTTTTAAATTTGTGATTTTCTCTTGAAAAGGGAAAATGGCTAGTCAGGCATTTTTGATTCGCAGAAGTTTTATTGCGCGGCATTTTTGATTCGCAGAAATTTTATTTCGAGGTAAAGGAGACTCTTCACTTCCTATATGTAAGATAAATACTATACTAGGTTTAACCGCCTTGCAGAAACAAGAAAAAATATTCAAAACCAAGCATTCCCATTCGTCAGCAATACATAGAATTGATTTGCTAGAATCTTGGAAAAAAAATCACAGCATATCCACGGAGTGAATGATGATGAGTGGGCGAAGCTGCGGAGGTTCATCGGTAAACCGTGAATATTCCGTGAATTCTGCCCAGTACATCATCACCGACGTGAGATCGGGCGCGTTTATACTAAAGGTTCGGTGAGTTATGACGACTTGCAGCTCACTTTAATTTTAAATGTACGCTGTGAATTTTCAATGTTTAGAAAACCATTGCTTTAGAAAACATCTGGCGTCTTTCGTTAAGCAGCTGGCGTCTTTTCGTTTTGCTTTAGAAACATCTGGCGTCTTTCGTTGGTTTATTTCATCAATCAACGGCGTTTTGAACAAAAGTTTTATTGTTTAATCACGCACACGAGAAATCTCACCAGGCACTACCTTGGAGGTAAACAATGGCTGCTAATGGGAATGAGAGACAGAAGAAGTCGGCTTTTAGCTAACACTTACACTTCTACTTCTGCTAACGTTTCCTACTGGAACATGTCAATGGCTGTTAATGGGGAATGAGAGACAGAAGAATTCGCCTTTTAGTTAACGAGCACGCTGCGAATTTTTTATTGTTCAACAACGCACAGGAAAAATCTCCCACCGGCACCACCTTGGAGGTCAAACCGTTAGACTGGTTACGCACTACGACTACTACGACTACGAGGGACGAACGAGTGCCGCCTTAAGGAGCTTCGCTTCTAAAAAGCCTACATTAGGCAGGGAAACACTATTCTGTAGAAGACGAAACAGGAATGAAATCTTTCATACAGCACATAATATATTAAAACATGAATTAATGAAGCGGATTACCTAATGGCGCGAACATATCGTATTAAAATATGTCAACTCACGCATAACGAACAAGAATACACCTTGAGAACCACTCGATAATTAGAGTGTGGAATCAACTTCCTGAAAATATAGTAGGCTTAAATGAGCACAGTGATATTTTCTTATTGTTGTGACTGCGACATGTGTATTACATCTTTTATATATCTTTTTTATTTCCATATTGTGCTAAAACTTTAGTGGTAGGCTGTTATTCTTATACTATCCATGATTGTTACCAAGTTCTATCACAGAAATATCATTTAACTATGTCGACTTTTTGTGCACACCTAGGCAGTTATGCTAATTCGGTGTTGCATGAAGTTCGCGAGTAGATAAATAAATAAATAAATAAATAAATAAATAAATAAATAAAAAGATGCACAGTCTCAGATTGGAAGGGTGTGCGAAAATGATCCGAGGAGACTGCACCCCTAGATCAGAATTTCCCCGTTGCACGAGCACTGGCACCTTGCGGAGATACCTTCCACACACGGTAACTGCCGGTCTTCAATCGCCGGCTCGCTTGAAGGGCATTTCAAAAAATTTGAGCAGCCATTCCAACCTGTCGATGTGAATTACGAGCGAAGCTTTTAGCACACGGCACATGTCCCACGGCGGAGGCCAGTTCGGTATCAAAGGCCAGGCTGTGAACGACGTGCCCAAAAAATGTTGAAACATTTGTGCAGGGTATATCGTGACACATCGGCGATAATATCGCCATCGCGGTTAGCATTGGGCTTGACGGCAAATGCGAATGCGGGAAAATGCACCTTACAAAGTACACGCATAGGCCCATTAGAACAAGCTTACGCCCGCGTGTACTGACACCCATTTTGGAAGCTGACTTTACTCCGCCATACAGATCTCTTGTAAACAGAGACGGCTCTCAGCAAGTGTGAAGCTCAAGAAAATGCGGGTAATATATTTTATTTTCGCATTAAAGTCAATTTTCGTATGGCGTTCCTAATGACACCGAAACGAGCGTGACTTCACACTACAGTATGAATTGTGGTTAGTTCGCGCGCCAGCATGGCTCATTGATGCCGTCAGATACCCAAACATATTAAATGACGGCTTGTGCGTCACCGACGAGGCCACGGAGGGAGGCGGCCATGGAAAGGTCACAATATATTGCGCTAGCACGTGACGAGAAGCTTATACCATGCCGCGACCTCAGGGTACTGTATGAACCGAAAGTACCTTTTAAAAAGGTGTGAAATGATATGGTTGAGTCTGTATGAACCGAAACTACCTTTTAAAAAGATGTGAAATAATATGGTTGAGCCAAAGCTTTATTCCACGAAAAGCAAGATGGCGCCGACGAAGAAGACGCCCGAGCGAATGACTGATAATGATTTTTTACAAATGAGGAAGATAAATTCCTAAATAGGGCTTTCAACCCTGGATTTTTTATTTTGGTCGGATAGTCTTTTGTGCGTTTTTTTCGTAATAGTTATGACCTCAGAAGACCACAAACAAAAAATTGAGCCAATGGTGCAAGTATTAATGTATTTACAGACACGATATCAAATTAGGTCATCAGGGCTCAGTAGCTGTGAAATGAGAAAAATGACTTTTTTTCCTTGCTACTAACAAGAGTATACAAAATATGAAACACCGCTAATTTTTCAATGTGATACTCATCGAAGCAGCTTGGGTACGTCGGCCCGAAAATGGCGCTTACCCGCCTCAGCGTACCCGCCTCGGCGTCACCCATGACTTCGGTCAAGCTTCTTCTTTGCGGATCCCAGCTCCGCAAGCATATCACAATGTTGGTATCAATCGCAGTGGGGATCATTGAAGAAGTATTCCCCCAAGAATGGACAGTCTTGGTTTCATTTCCGAGGTGTTAGAGAAACGTTGTGTGATGGTGTCAACTGACACCGCCAGGGCCGCAAGGGCTAATTTGCCCCGTTGACTGAAGTGGTCAGCCTGGCCGCGAATTACACTGTGGAACGCAGAGACGCGAAACGTGCACGACCTCTGTGCCGCGGTAGCGTTGATCAGTGGGGGTATGGACAGGTGTGACACGGTAGTTCACCGGCGAGGTGTGGCCTATAAATTTCTAGGGACAATAAAGCGAGACTCAAGCTTTTCACACTAGCAAGGTGTTCGTGCAGGCCTCCATAGGAGTACGCCGTCGCTTGGGTGATAGAAAACGACGCGGTCAGTGACATCGTAACGATGTTTGCGATCTTCTTGGATAGCTTTGGTGTTTATACGGGCGCGACGACGGCATTGGGCGACACGGGACAGAAACTGGCCGCAAATAAATTGCTCAGATTTGAAGAGGCCAGAGAAGAACGAGACGTCGAGTGATGAGGTTGGTTGGCGTCCGTATACTAAGAAAAACGGCGAGTAACCCGTCGACCGTTGAACGAACGCACTGTACGCAAATGTTACGAATGGCAGGATCGCATGCACGTTACGATGGTCAGTTTGGATATACATGGACAGCATGTTGCACAGCGTGCGATAAAATGTCTGCGTTAAACCATTGGTTTGTAGGTGGTAGCTAGACGTTGTCTTGTGCACTGTGTTTGACACTTGGAGAGCTTCACTGAGTGTGCTTGATAGAAATGCCTTGCCACAGTCGCTCAAAAGAACGTGAGGGGCACCGTGACGTAGGCAGATAGCTTTCAAGAAGATTGCTACTTCAGAAGCAGTCCCTCAAGTGATCTAGGCCGTCTCAGCGTACTGGGTCAAGTGATCAACAGCGCTGACGATACATCTCTTGACGTCTGAGGTAGTAGGCAGGGGCCCGAAGAGGTCAATTCAAACGACAGAGAACGGCTCTGCTGGGCAAGGAAGTGGTTGGAGGGTCCCGACTGGGGCAGTAGTAGGCCGCTTGTGGTGTTGACAAAGTGCGCACGAGGCAATATATTTAGATGTGCACGTGGAAAGACCTGACCACAGCAATCGACGATGGATGCACTCGTGAGTTGTGTGGTAACCAAAGTGGCCTGAAGTTGATTCGTCGTGTAAAGCTCGCAGAACTTCAGCGCGAAGAGCGCGTGGTACGACGGCAACCCATCGATGGCCTTCCGCGTGAAGAATATACCGACTGAGTACATCGTGTTCGAACTTGAATAGCTTGAGCTGTTTCTGTAGCATGGTATTGGGGGAAGACGAAGCACCGCTTGGGCGAAGCACCACTGATGAACGAATTATTGACTGCGAACTCACGCTTACCTTAATGTTTTATAGGTCCTCGAGCACCTGCACTCTTTTATTTGACGAAAAAAAAAACGCTAAAAATTTCATTCCATTACCGCAATAAAGTCTCCTTCACTTCCAAACACAAATGATTTAGTGGGAAGAACGTTTTTTAATCGAATACCATCAATTGTTTTAAAACATTGAGAAGGCCCTCGTAGGATGTTTATTGCTTTGTTCTTGTTAGCTATTGCCCCGGGGTGCCTGCAGATGTAGATATCGATGTAGACCCATTAGCGCTGTTGACATACATGTTGCGGTTTCGCGACTACTAACCGCGGTGAACGAAAATTGGAGGCATTCGTATGGTTCAAACATATATTCGCAATTTGGAAGCGAATAGAAGTGGAGATGTTGGACAGCCTTGATTCCCAAAATAAAATTTTTCAGAGGTGACCATTATGAATTTGGCGAGTCGCCAAATAATAGAACAAGGTCTCATACCCTGAAGCAAAACAGGAGCCCACATTGGCCAGAACAGCATGTTCCACAACAGCAAAAAATCAACGAATAGTGAAACCTCGGCGATACGAATCTCACGGGACCACCAAAAATATTCGTATCATCCGATATTCGTATCACCAGAAATGGGAGATTAGCATGCGAAAATAGCGTACATTTTCATTTATTGTTTTTCATGGCCGCATCAACGTCAGGAAGAACTCTGAATGATTGTCAGTTAAGTTTTTAGATGTCGGCAATCATACCAGCACTAGTAAATATAGGGCCCGTACGCGCGTATTTATTTAATGAACCAGGTGCGTTGTGACCCGCGACAGCAGTAGCCCCTTCCAAATTTTAATATACTTTTTTTTGCATGACACCGGAGCCATGCAGCGAAAGTAACGTAAGAAGCACTTTGACGCGATGATTCAAGGCCACAAAATTACAGAACTACGGTCATGTGTATACATTTTGCTATCGTTGAGGTGTTGGTGATGTTTTTTGGGAGATTTACGGCCGTCCCCGCACAAGTGCGACCTCAACGGTCGCGCATGTTGAAGTTGTGAGGCTTGATTCCTTCGCTAAGTCCGTCCTCGCCTTCCTTCGGTTCTCGTCCACCTTTCATAGGATGTCTGATGCACGAGACAGGCACGTGCAAACACAGTACAACGATAGCAGCGCAGGTCTAAGAGTTTGAAAAAAAAAGCATGGCGCTAATGCCCTCTGTAATCTAAACGCGAAGGCACACGGAGCCACATAAGAGCCTCAAAGATTCGCGCACACAATCTCAGAGGCCATGACGCGACTCTGAAAGTTTATTCTGACCGTAAGAAAAGTGTTTTCTTACACTGTGATTCTGACGACTTTGGCGGTGCGGCGCGCATGCCCACGCTTGCGTTCCCGCGCTCGCACGTGCTTGTCGCGTCTTCCGCGACAACGCGGACGGCACCTCTTCGTATCTGAGCGGTAGCGTACGCTCGTATCAAGCGTCGCTGAGTGAAAATCGGTTCACAACAACCGTACTCCATTATATTGCAGACCAATGGGCCTTGGACGGGACCAACAAAAAATTCGTATCCCCCCGACATTCGTACGAGCTGTGATCGTATCACCGAGGTTTCACTGTAACTACCACGAATAATAGCCTTCGTGAGGTCGACCTTTAACATTGGAAGCTGCTTTTGGCAACCATAGGAGTACAGAAGAACTGTACGAGCGACGTGTATATTCTTCTTTCATAACCTGGCCCCAATTCCTGGCGTCTGATGAGACCATATGAGGATCGATATTAGAAAATGCAAAGGATCTGATAGTAATTTTGCAAATTTTATGTAATAAACACCTGATAGCAGTACTGGTCTGTAGACTTCAAAAAAAAACTGCTTTCCTTTTCAGAGCATTTCGGCATCCAAATATTCTGGCTTCTCCAAAATCACAACCTCTTTTTACATATCCAGCAATACTGGAGAAATCGTTTTAAGCGAACCTCTTTTATTGCACACTTTAGTAGCGGCGTCGTACGGGGAAAAAAAAACCTGCGCCGGCGTGCGCACAGAACTGCGGCTCTCGAATATGCGTCAGTCACATTCGTATTTGTATGCGCTGTTTCCCCCTACTCGATGCTCTGTTGATCGGGGGTTTGAAGGCGATGTGCCATTTTGGACACTGCAATCTCATCTTTTATCGTGGTCACTTGTGATTTCACGTTGCCACATTTCATCAGTGCCTGGATATGAACGCATAACCGTAATTGTTTCTATGAACTGAAGTGTGGCGATGCTATGCACGTGAATCAAGGCCTGATTCGCTGCATGGAAGAAGAAAACAGTTTGGGGGTGATAGGACAATTCCACCGAAAGAAAGAAATATAGCAAGAAAGCAAGCAAGCAAGCAAGAAATAAAGCACAGTAATACGCCAAGGGCGCACACCTGAATTCATAGCGTTAGTACATGCTCTAAAGGAAAAGCTGGGCCGAGAGAGCGCCGACCACAAGTTTACTGCCTTTACCATACCATTGTCACTGTTATCCTTACAAATATTTACAGATCGGCAAAAAATTTACACTACTCAATGTTAGTAATACTGGCAATATACATCAAACACTGGCATTTCGACGAAGCAGAAACATGCGGACAGTGTTTAAAGTTCATTTAGAAAAACCTGGAAAATATTCGAGATCATTTAGGCAATTTAGTGTATGCGAAAATCGAGGTGCAGGAAAATGAGTTTGCAGGCCCTTTTTCTAGATTGCGCCATTATCTATTTGAGTTCGAAATAATGGCTGATTGCGCGTTTTCTGGCTGAGCTGTGAGTTGCAGTGCGTCGTCGCCTGCACTTCCTGTTAACACGGATTTGTAACTACTTCACGTGAGCTCACTATCACTAATTAAGATAAATGCATATTTCCACCATCAAGTCTAGCACGCGTCTGAGGAGATGGAAATGCTCTCACGGTAGAGTATTGGAGGCAATGGCAGCGCCATTGTAGAACGAGATTCTAATCATGTGCGCTGTGGGGCGCTTTTCCTCCAGCGTCTGTACTAACTCCATGCTGCAACCTTCACTTTTCTCTATTTAGTCGATAAGGTAAAAGCTCCTGCATTTTAAAAGCGAAGCAGTTTAAACTACTGCAATCTGTACGGCCTGCGGTTATGTGCCGTGCGGCCTACGCTAAAACTATCATCATCATAAACGAGTATGTGCCACATAAATTGCGCAAATCCCACTCTCACCACTAGTCTACTGAAAGTGAAAAAGAAAACTATCGTCATGAAACTGGTATGTGCAACTGTGCGGCCTATCAGAAAATGATTACCGTAAACGGGTATGTGTTACAGAAATTGGTAGGTGGTACTACCGAAATAACCACCTAGGCGTAGCCCCTTCCGAACCTAGCTAATATCAAATTCAACCTAGACACACCAAGTTTAACCGCGACATAGCCAAGTTGAACCTAGCTGCTACCAAGGTCAACCTGGATATAGCCAAGATCAACCTAGCTACACCAAGCTTAGCCTTTATTATAGCGAAGTTCTACCGACTTCAACCTAGCTACTACCAAGTTCTGTCTAGCTACAACTACAATAAGCTGCCAGCAGATCTATGAGAGGTGCGAACGCTTGGTTTCAGCGCGAGGTTCCGTCTCTGGATCTTGGACATCCCTGTCGTGTCTCTGACTGTCTGCTCTTTAACTCGAACATGTATGCGCTGAGGATCAATGTAGAAACAACCTGGCATCAGCTAGTTAAATAATGCCTAGCAACTGTCTATAAGAAACCTTGAAACAACCTGCATCAACTAGCTAATGCTTATAAACAACCTTGAAGCAACTAGATCATTCTTCAGATCTCGTCCATTTCCGCTGTTTCAAGCCTTGCGCGGCTTAGTGCAAGCTTCGCAATTATCGCATCTCACACCTTTCTTTTCGCCTTCAATTTTGAACAGTCCCAGATTATGGTCCTAAGCATTTGGGCTCTGGACCGTAGCATCGGGGCCTTTGGCCAAGCTGAGGCTCTCAGAAACAACACAAGGTGCGCGGTTCTACAGCGCCACCTTTGCTTTTCTTGAGCTAAAACCCCATGCAGTTTCGGTATCCCAACGGCCCCGATTAAGTAACAGCCCCGTGTGAAAGTGGGCAGCGTTTGAAGTGGTAGTCTAGGCTTTGTGACAGCGCCTGCTCATACCAATCGAGAATTTTATAAAAGGTTTTGCGTTCCTTCCGAAAAAAGCGTCGTTGCTTTTCGGACTCGAGCGCACTTTCAATCTGAACGCATATTCTGAGCGAAAGGTTATCCAGCAAACTTGTGCCACAGTTACTGCTGAAAGGGCAGACCAGTATTTGGTCGCTTCTACTTGTCGACTCCATTGGCGCTCCAGAGGCCTGTCCCGGCTGTATAACGGGCGATATCCTGGACATCTGACTGCTCTCACAAAGTTTAGCAAGCAGTAAAAAAAAATAAAAAAGGGGAAATATTTGAATTGCAAGGGTACTATCTATTTCTCAGCTTAGCAAGACTGCTTACCGCAGACCCGTAATAGACCACATATCACTTTAAAGGAAATAACATACATGTAAGCTAGCTAATGTTGCTACATTCCATTTAAGCATCTAGCCCACAAGACGAGAACAGAGCGAAAACCGACGAACACAGCGCCTGCCTTCGTCCTTTGTCACTTCGTCTTTGGTGTTATGCCTTAGATGGTGAAAACACTCTACATGGATTATAATTTTTTTACACCTGGCGACGACTTTCAGCGGCCGCATAGTGAACTCCGCGTAGCCTAAGCGTAAACGTTTTCGTCACGCTGCTGCGTGTGGCCCTCGAAAATAAAGCCTCGTTGATTGCTAAGAAGAAAAAAAAAAGCATAATTTCAATTGCTTTTAACAGCGAAGCTGTTTCGAAAATGGGTCCTTGTTCACCCTGTAATAAAAACTATCATCATCGTAAACCGGTATGCACCACAAAAATTGGGTAAATTGTACTACTCACCACTTGTCCACCAAAAATGAAGACCACCAATTACTATGCCTAAGGGCAGGCTTTCGAAATAAAAAAAAAATGAAGAAGGCAACAGTTAGCCCAAAAATAGGGTAAGTGCGAAAGGAATTTGTGCGGCCTATCAGAAATTTATCATCATCATAAACGTGTATGTGCCACAGAAACTGCGCAAATCTCACTACTCAAAACATCCACTAAAAAGGAAGAAGGCAGCAGTCAACCCAAGAAATGGCTGCGAAGTGATGGCGTCGAGCCGAAGACCCGAGTACGTACAACGAGAGAATACTTGGGAACGGGAAATGCGACTGCGGCTGCGAGAGGACCCGAAGCGATGGAAGGCCTACGCGAACGACCACGTGCCCGTATCGTGTCTGACTGCCTGTCGTTTAACTCGAACCTTTCCATCCTGAGATTAAAGTATAAACAATCTAGCATCACCTAGCTAAAGCCTAGGAACGATCTAGAAGCAACCTAGAAACAACCTGCATCACCTAGCTGCGGCCTAGTTCATCCCCGCTGCAGCCATGGTCAAGCCAAGTTCAAGCAAAAGTTCAACAACACTACAGACAAGGTCAAGCAAAGTTCAAGCAAAAATTCAAGCTACCGAAATAAAAAGCATGAGAACGATCAGCTTCGCTGTATATCGAGCATTGCGTGGCTTAGTGCAAGCTTTGAGCAATTTTTTATCTGTATGTTATCGCATTGTGAAAAAGGTTATCCCGCAGCAACCACGCATCGAAGCTTGTTAGCGAGCATGAGCTATTGTTTGTAGGCTGATCTTAAGAAGTTCCTAAGTTCATTAATCGAACACGAAGAAACGAACACATAGTTGCGTTCCAAAACAGTTCGTTGTCCGCGAACTATTACGAGGAAA
Organism: Rhipicephalus sanguineus; assembly: GCF_013339695.2. NCBI lineage: Eukaryota > Metazoa > Arthropoda > Arachnida > Ixodida > Ixodidae > Rhipicephalus > Rhipicephalus sanguineus. Next base: position 96,421,773 of record NC_051184.2, read on the forward strand.
TGGCTCGAATTTTACACAGTTGAAAGCACCAGTGGAATTCTATCTCTCTCATCACGATAGCCACGTGGACGACGGCCACCTGGCGAGCGTTTAGCAAGGACACAAGCTTGAAAGCAAAAGTACGATCACAAACAGTACATCATATAAATGACACCTTTCATAAATTGTTTCACATACATGGTCGACATTTTTGGTTAATATTGTCCTCAACCCAAACGCATAGAACATAGCTTACTATAACAGCCTGCGCGTCGGCTTCTCGGTGGAAGACATTAAAATGTGAGCGGTTAGAGCGTCCTTAACGAAGATTCAGTTACTAATACGATGCTTCGGCTCTCCAAAGCGTCCTGTGTTTATCAACGTTAGAAGAGGCAGTGGCCTTTGGCACCAGGCGCATGGGCTTGGTAGGGTGCATGTCACTGTGCAAGAACAGCGCCCTTGACCACCGCAGATGTGGAACGTGTTTCCCTCGCTTTGAATTCCGAACGCGAAACGCGCACTCCTGATTGGCTTGTGCCGAGATCGCTGCTGCACGTCGACGCCGACGCGTCGGCTGCCAAGTTAACGTGAGATAGCGGAAAGAAAACAGCGCGAAAGTCGGAACAACAAAAAAAAAATTGGCAGATCCCACGTACCATGGGAATCGATGTTGTGCGAAGCATGCGCGGGATGGTGGGTGTGGCCTAATTTTTCACAGTGAGCGAAGCGTTACGGAATGACGCCAGAGAAATGTGGAAGTGGTATACGCACACTCATATGTTGAAGAGTCGGATATGTATTGCGTAACCAATTGTTTACAGTGGAGTAGCGATGCCAACAGAAACATGCGTGTTACCAACACCAGAAACGGTAAGCTGATATGTAGTGCTTATATACTTGAGTACAGGATCTCGCGAATCCGAACGGGATAAAGAAGGAACACAGATGCACAGGACAGGCGTTGCTCGCAGCTAAGCTTCATTCAGGAAAGTTTCCCTAGATACAGCCGAGTGGCACGCGCCGGCGCACTGCACGTACGTTACAGGCTTTGTTGGGTCTTTATAAATCAATTTTGAAGTCGCCCATGATGATGGGAGGGCTGGTACTCTCGACATATTTTTTGTTGTAGGAAGCACTCGCCCCGGTTTTTGCGTAATCCACGTGGTCCACGTTGCGGACCATGTGGACGAGTGGATATTAGATGTAGCGTCTTCCTTGGGTGTTCTGTCTTCAGCTTCCTCACTTTCCTTGCTTCCGCCGCGGTGGTGTAGCGATTACGGTGCTCGGCTGCTAACTCGAAGGTCGCGGGTTCGATACCGGCCACGGCAGTCGAATTTCGATGGAGGCAAAATGCTAGATACCCGTGTACTGTGCGATTTCGGTAGACGGTAAAGAATACCAGACGGTGAAAATTTGCGGAGCCGTTCGCTACGGCGTCTCTCATAATGATATCGTGGTTTTGGGACATAAAACCCCGACAATTATTAGTATTATCACTTTCCTTGTGTGTCAATGTGTGTAAGTTCGCGATTACTGTGTTGGTTGAGAGTCTGTATAAGCTGTGGCATATATCCGCATATTATGAACTGTGGTATGCGGGATGTGCCACACTTGATTGAGAGAAAGGGTTTCATGATGCACGCGACAGGTTTCTTGCGTTATTCATGTCATGACCAGTGAACCGTGTTCGTCATACACGGATCCCCTGCTATGCCGATTGTGGTATATTACAAGTTGTGGGGACGGCCAAGAGAGCGCCCAGACGTAGGCGGCTAGATAGATAGATAGGTAGCTAGAAACAGCCCAAAGTGTCTGAGGTTCGCGAAGAAAGTCTTCGCATTTAAAAGGGTATCACATACAGCAGCGCTGACTTGCAATAAAGGTGTGTTCGTCAACAACGCGTACTGTATATGCGCAGTCCAAGAGAAAAAAGAAACAAGGAACATAAAAATGACAAACAAATATAACATAAAGAAACTGTCACTGTAAATCATGCTCACTGCGCATACAACCATCAGATGGATAATCAATTTCGTTGCCTTACAGAGCATACACACTGCGCGGTGTTGGCGATTTAACCTTTCTTGTAAGTCAGCGCTGTTGCATGTGTCCTCCCTTTTCTTGTGTTCCGTCTTTCCCACTGCATTCTTTCCGCTATGTCGTACCAACAGGCCCAAGCAACCACTTTAACGTGAGAGTCACAGGAAAGTTGTTGCAGCTACGATAGTGGAGAAACAATAATACTCACCCTGCATGCAACGAGATTCATAAATCAACTAGCTGCCTTTGCCAAGAATTGTGAATTGAGCAATTTCTCTTTTCAGGCATTTTTGAGAGGCACGAGCACCGGGTGGCACTTTTTCATCTCTTGCAAACACTTCTGGTGGAGCTGTTACTTCAGATTTTCTGATCATTCAGTACAAAAAAAGGGAAAGCTTGCACACGGACGCTAGAAGCTTGAAGCAGCAAACCTCGTCGATCCAAGGGTTCATTCGCTCTTAAACCTCGTAGAATCGCGGTAGTGATGCCGGCTTGTCCGAATACTTGAAGCCATTAATGATACTCAAATGTGTAACACCACCCCGCAAACGTGCCCCGACACGTCCTACAAACTTTAGCTCACCATGGTTACTCACTTCTGGGAGAATGCCTCGTAGAACCTGGAAGGTTTTTGCATCCTTCTCGTCGCACCGCACAGAGCTTATCGTGGACAAGTTAGCATTAAACCGCAGTCTATCGCAGACCTTGCACGAATTTCCAAGCTCGACAGCTAGGAAATCACGTGGAAACCTAGAATTGGCTCCCCCCGGTAAAAGCACGGGAGTTTCGTCGCTCATACTTGGCTCGTCCTTTAGAGGCAAGCTACGCCAGGCCTGTTTTCTTGCCCCTTCGTGTCAGCATATTCAGGATATTCCGGTAGTCGCTGTTTCGCAGCAGCTTTGTTGGCGAAGAAGGCTGGATCAGTTCGACGTCGACGGCTATACTCTCGCCCAGCGGGGCGTCGAGACTCCCAGCAAACAGCCTGTTCTTCCGTTGCGCGGATCTGCCTCGGGCGGCCCGTGACTACTAATTGTTTCGGCGTGGCCGAGCGCAGCGTTTTATGACGACATCGAGGACATGCATATGGGCAGTAGGCCTATTTATCGCGTATTCAATGATGAAAATTGTTGCTAGCGAACACTTTTTTAAACTTGGCGCGAATATACTTAGTCATTTTGGTACCTTCGACGCGGCTCCTACAACGCTGTGCACGGCGCATGCGCGCTTTTGCTGACGTATCACCAGCTGTTGCGGTACCAACGCGCTGTGGGTTCCGTTGGTGAGCGCGTCTTGGCGGCGGCCTCTCCGTCGCCGCTGCTTCGGTGCATGCGCGTCTTGGTATGACGTCACACCAGCTGGCGCGGCAGTGGCAATAAGCGAGGCCAGGTGGTGCGCAGCTGTGGCGTCGGTGGTTGCTAGGCAACGGCGTGGAGAGGTTTCCTTGCGGGGAACAGCCGATTTTATGCTGCACTCTTGCTTTGCTGTTGAAAAACGTCTGCAAAAAAATAAACAGAGATGCTTTTGGTTAAAGTTAAGGAGGAGAAGGATAAGAAAGGCAGGGGGGTTGAAAAGTGTGTAGCACGGTCGGCTACCCTGCACTGCGAAGGGGGAAAGAAAAGAAAAATCAGACAGGAGGCGAGTAGAGTCACTGTCGCAGCCAACGTAAGAACAGTTCCGATTTTGCTTTTGCTATCGCAAATGTTGAGTAGGTCCGGTATACACCATCGCAGCAGCGCTTTCGTTGCCTTTCGAAAGTGTGAGGGGCAGTCCCAAGGCCCCAATATCTACTTCACGGGGAAAGAATTTCCGTCCAGGTAATGCGGCAGTACGGAGGTGAAGTAAACACTCTGGTTTGCGTAAGACGACCAGTATCACAATATGTGCCTCGTCAGTGCAGTCGCAGGATTCAGCGCTGTCGACCCTCTCGATCTTAAATAAGTAAGCGTTGGTGAATCCTACTCAGAGACGCAGGCGGCAACACACCACAGGTTTCTCTCAGTAAGGACCAGCTAGCAGCCGCAGTCGTAAAGAAGGGTCTAGAGAATAAAATCGGTGGTATGTGAACACCGACGTTTGCCACTTCTTGTGTTCTATACTGTGCGCTGCCTTAAGTTTAAGCAGCGTCAATTTTCGTGAAACGCCTAAAACAAGGTTTATAAAAACAACGACCTCGCCCCTTCATCGGCGAGGTCGTTGCTGGATATGCTGCAGTGACTTGGCAACCACGGAAACACGAAGTCGTGTCCTTTTTTTTAATCGCATAGTGTAGCGCCTCTCCCATCTCCGACAAAAGTTGTTCAGTGGATATGTGACAAAATGCTGAAGAAAGATAATGAAGAGCCGCCGTGGAGCCGCCGAATACTGTCCATCGATTGGACGGTTGTTGGTTGATGTAGTCGACTGCACCTCGCAGGACAATAATATTTAGCCAAGTTGCGCAGAGCCAGCCACAGCCCCGCGACACGGACGCAGGCGGACAGTGCTTCTTGGGGTAGGCCCGTCCTTGTAGCTGCTTGTTTCCGTAATAATCGAGAGTTTAAGTTAAGGCTTCGCGTTTCGTAGCCAATATAGCCACGTTATTTGTTCTGGTCGACAGCACTTTCTGTTTAAACGCATAATCAAACAAGAAAGGTTATCTAAGAAGCTTGCGCAACAGTTGGTGCTGAAAAGGAAGACTACTGTTCCGTAGGTCTTCCTATTCGGCTTCATGGACATTACCAACGGCGGCCATTGTATCTGCAGTTCGAAGACTATAACTCGTAGTATTCTAAATTGTCACCAACTTAACTAAAAAAATAAAATAACAAGAAAGCGGTAAAGGACAAGGACACTATTACTTTTCCAGGTAAACAAATTGGCATACCTCTCTCACATAAAGCAGCACTGCGTGCTTCACACCCCCGCAGTGAGGTAAGATATCAGCGCCGACTCCGACATCGTGCAACGCGTACAAGTGTGTCTATCTGCCTCCTCTCCGGTTGACCAACTTCCTGCAAGCGCCATTCGTTATCAAGCTCTCTCTACCCCCTTGAGTCGCACATCGGCCCCATAATCGATCACGTGACCCCGTTTATTCCCCTCTCACCAGCCTCCTCCTTGTCCCTTGGTCACGTGATCGTCGGTGCAACGCATTCATACTCTTCCAATAAATTGCTGTTGTGCAGGCGTGTGTGTATAGTCCAGTGGTTATGACTAGGGACCGGATTTCTAAGCATTAAAAAAGGGCGTTTTAGGCTCCAGAAATATGCAGGCAAAACAATGCTTTATGCATCTATGGCAATATGGCAGCAATATGGCATTTGCCTAAATTCCGGTCTATAGTTACGACACTTGTCTCCATGGTCCCGCGACCTGTTTTAGCCGGTACTGGTTTTGCGTAGACAGTTTCGCTGGGAACGCAGTGTTCTCGATCACTACATATGGGGAGCTTGTTTCCCTAGCTTGCTATTCCGAACATGAGACGCGCCCTCCTGACCGGCCACAGCCAAGGTGTCTGAAGCCCGTCAACGCCGACGCGTCCCCTGCCAAAACAGTATGAGAGTCTCGTTAAGGTTATTTAACCCACAAAAGTCAAGGAATGACAATAGCGACTATGTATGCAATAAAGTTTAGGAAATGGCTTGTTGCCTTTATGTATTTTTTCCAGTTGAGCGATTCCTGCTTTGCCGTCCTTCTAACGCCGGGGCTGCTCTAGGGCTGGGCGTGACAGCAGATGAGTGCTCGCACGGCATGTCACGCTCCGGTTTCGGCATACACCCATAGATGTCGTAACTGCCTCGGTCGCGGGCGAAGTGGTGGCCGCGCCGTTAAACGGAGAAGGGCGGTTCGAGAGTTTATAGACCATTTTTCGTGGGCGCAGCCATATTTCCCAGTGAGCGGCGCCGTCTCTGGTCTGGCAACCCACTGGCATGTGCGAAGCTCCGCGTTGGTATGGAAGGTATGCGTGCGGTTGTTGTTGCCGTCGGTTGTTTTCGCTCTGGCGCGCTGAATTTCGTATCAAGTGATGCAGTTTAGGTAGGAAACAAGTATGTGTGACACCTTGAAAAGGTTTCAATCATTGAAGGTCAATGATGTTACTATACGGCGGCGCGAACGTGCCGCAAGTAGTCAGTGTCATATTGTAACGATGGTATGGATTTATTTACAGGGTGAGACTAGTGAGATATGCTTAGTGCAGCCCAAGGGACAGGACGGTCAGCCCCACAACTGATCGCTGCTCGTGCGCCCTTCTGCCTCCTCTTCTTCTAGGCTCCAGCGAACTCATGCAGCGTGACAATTTCCCCGGGTGCAGACGAAGCTCTCCGAGCGAGTTACGTAGCCCGATGGTGGTAATGCTTCAGGCGGGCAACATGTACTGCTTGGGTTATACGTGACCGCCGGTTGTCAGAAGACACTTTGGCGATGACGAACGTGACGTCACTCAAACGTCTCAATATGACGTATGGACCGGTATACCTGCACAAAAACTTCGTGCATAATCCTTTTTTCCGCACAGGCGTCCAAAGCAAAACAAAGTCTCCAGGAGCAAATGTGACAGGCGTGTGTCGAGCGTCATAGCGAGTTTTGGCTCGGTCTTGTGACGAAATAGTCCTGAGGCGAGCCAGTCGACGAGCTTCTTCAGCGCGACATAAAGTCCGGGCTACTGAGAAGTCTTCGTGTGGAGACCAGGGAAGTATCGTGTCGATAAAGCTTTGGGGATGGCGAGCGTACAGCAAGAAGAAAGGCGCATACCCGGTGACTTCGTGCTTCGCCGTGTTGTATGCGTACGTAACAAATGGCAAAACAGAGTCCCAATTCTTGTGGTCATTGGACAAATACATGGCAAGCATGTTGGTCAAGGTGCGATTCGTGCGCTCAGTCAGGCCGTTTGTTTGAGGGTGGTAGGGGGACGAGTGCCGATAGTCAGACCCACAAAGGCGTAGTAGTTCTTCAACAACATCCGCTGTAAACTGTCGTCCTCGGTCACTAATCACAACACGCGGAGCACCGTGACGAAGAATGACAGAGTGGAGCAGGAAGAATGAGACGTCAGCTGCTGTAGCGGAAGTGAGCGCTGCCGTCTCAGTATATCGCGTCAGGTAGTCCACACACACTATAATCCAGCGACACCCAGCAGATGACTTAGGGAAGGGGCCAAGCAAGTCAACGCCGATATTTTCAAAGGGAAGGGTTGGTGGCTTAATTGGCTGCAAGGCACCCACCGGAGGTGTTGTTGGTTGTTTGTGGCGTTGACAAATAGCACAGCTGGCAACGTACTGTTTTGTTGTCTTCCAGAGCTTGGGCCAGAAGAAACGCTGACGCACACGGTGCAGCGTCCGAGCAAAGCCTAGGTGACCTGATGTGATGTCATCGTGCATGGCACGAAGGATCTCGGGTCTAAGATTCTGGGGCACGACGAGAAGGAGTGGAGCCCCTTCAGCGGAATAGTTCTTCTTGTACAATAAGCCTGCGGATATGGTGAAAGGTGAACTCCATGCTGCTGACCGAGCGGCATCAAGAAGAGTCCTTACGGAAGGGTCTTGCTCCTGTTCACGCTTGAAGGCGGCGGCATCGGGAAACTGTGTGGATATTCCGAGAAGATATTCGTCCAAGTCATCCTCCCCATCTCGGGTACTTGCTGACGGAAGTCTAGATAAACAGTCAGCATCGGTGTGATAGCGACCGGTCTTGTAGGTGACGGAAAAGTCGTATTCTTGCAGCCGTAATGACCAGCGAGCTAACCGGCTGGTGGGGTCGCGTAGTCCAACCAACCAGCAAAGTGAATGGTGGTCGGTGACTATCCTGAAGGGACGGCCGTACAAGTATGGTCGAAACTTCTGAATGGCGAACACTACCGCGAGGCATTCCATTTCGGTGACGGTATAATTCCGTTCCGCCTTTGTGAGTGTACGGCTTGCATAGGCGATAACCTGTTGGCGTCCACTGTGTATCTGTACAAGTACCGCTCCAATGCCCACACCACTAGCATCGGTGTGAAGCTCACTTGGTGCCTCCGGATCAAAATGGCGTAAAATTGGAGCAGAGGTAAGTAAAAACTTTAGCTCGCTGAACGCAGATTCGCACTCAGCAGTCCATGCGAAGGGTGTGTCCTTGTGAAGCAGAGACGTGAGTGGATGAGCTAGACGTGCAAAGTCCTTAATGAAACGGCGGAAATACGAGCACAGTCCAAGGAAGCTGCGGAGGTCTTTCACTGTCTTCGGTTGCTCGAATTCACGGACGGCGGCAAGCTTCTGAGGGTCGGGACGGATACCTTCCTTGTCGACAAGAAAACCAAGGACAAGCGTTTGACGCTCACCAAAGTGACACTTTTTCGAGTTAAGAATCAGTCCCGCACGGCGGATGCAGTCGAGAACAACTTCAAGGCGTTGATTGTGCTCGTGAAATGTCTTACCGTAAATGACCACGTCGTCAAGGTAGCACATGCATATTTCCCATCGGAGGCCGCGAAGGATCGTGTCCATGAATCGCTCGAAGGTTGCCGGAGCATTACACAAGCCAAAGGGCATTACATTAAACTCAAAGAGGCCATCCGGCGTAATAAAAGCGGTCTTCTCTTTGTCTTGTGGGTTCATAGGTATTTGCCAGTAGCCTGAGCGCAAGTCAACAGATGAAAAATACGAAGCGGAATGTAGGCAGTCTATGGCATCGTCTATTCGTGGAAGCGGATAGACATCCTTTTTCGTTACTGCGTTTAGGCGTCTATAGTCGACGCAGAATCGCCACGAATCATCTTTTTTCTTGACCAGTATAACGGGAGCTGCCCAAGGACTAGAGGACTCTTGTATGACACCTTTCTGTAGCATGTCCTTAACTTGGTCGTCGATCACCTTCCTCTCGGTGGGAGAGACGCGGTACGGCTTCTGTCGAATGGGGGCCGCGGCCCCAGTATTGATGCAGTGATGCACGCGGGACTGCGGTGGTGAAGGCAGACGCTCAGGTTGTGCAAAGTCAAAGACGGAAGCATAGCGCACAAGAAGCTCGTGGAGCGCGCGTCGGTCGGTCGAGGGGAGCGACTTGTTGATCATGGCGTCGAACTTTGACGAGTGGCCAGAGAGTGGCGAAGTTCCGTCGGTACTGACAGCAACTGCACGAATACTCACAGCGGTATCTTCTTCAAAGTACGCTAGCTTCAACCCAGCAGGTAAAATAACGGACTCGGAGGACACGTTCACCGTCCACACGTGAGTAGAACCGTCTACGAGTTGGACAAGTGAACGAGGGACTATAAGGCTCTTCTTTAGCGTGTTAGAATAGTCCGGCTCAATCAGTCCACAGGACAAACCTTCACGTGGGTGAGATAAAGTAACCGGAACAAATTTTGCTGTTTGCGCAGGCAAAAGCACATCACTGGACACGGAAAATACCTCAACTCGATCAGATGGTATTTCGTCACAATCATGCGGTAGGATATCAGTTCTCAGGGATATTTCACCAGCTCTGCAGTCTAATGTCGCTCCACAGTCTCGCAAAAAGTCGATGCCAAGAATAACGTCATGAGTAGCGCATGCTAGTACGGTGAATTCAGTTCGAAACGCCTGTTCACCCACGGTAACCAAAACTGAACAGACTCCAACAGGTCGCAACAGTTCGCCGCCAACTCCACGAAATGTGGACTTCCCGTCCCAGGCAAACATCACTTTCTGAAAGAAAGGGACATCACAGACACGGAAGCACCAGTATCTACTAAGGCAACAGTACTAACACCCTGAATACAAACACACACTTTGTTCTTTGACATGACGACAGGCGGAGGAATTTGCGAAGATGACCGTCCTGCGACCTCACCTCCATCGGTCGCACCAGCTAGTTTCCCAGCTGGGGTGGTGTAGGCGGGCGGCGCGGTGATGGCGATCGACGCGTCCGGGTTGGTGGCGGAGTCAGGCTGCGGTCAGACACCGGAGACGAATTCCTGGGCATGTATTCCCGCGGTGGCAGACGAAAAGGGGTAGCTGGGGCAGATGGTTGCCAGGGTGCAGCGTCTTGCATGCGAAGCGGATACGCACGATGTCCTGCAGTGCGTTGCGGACGACGTCTGCAGTACCTCGAGATGTGTCCCTGAACACCGCAATTGAAGCAGACAGGTGGGTTGCGGTGGTTCTCATTGTTGTAGGACACAGGTCTCCTGGGCATTACGTACTCGGAAGACACTCGACGAGGCGGCACGTCCTGTCGACGCGTAAAAGTCGTCACTTGAGGCTGTGTCATGGTGCCCTCCATATGGACGTCATCGCGGTTGGTGTATGCAGGTCGTGACCAGGAGACCGGTACTTCCGGATAGCGCTCATCCAATGCACACTGGTGACACACGCGGTTGACATCTCCACCTTGAAAGTGAGCCAGTTCGTCTCTGACAACACGCCGTATCATAGCGGCGAGGTCGTCAGAGGAAGAGATGTCTACACTTGCTACATTCGTGACGTTGTCCAGTCGGCCGAACTTCGGAAGTACCCGCCGTGTTTTGAGAGCTTCAAAGGCACGACAGTGACGCCTCAAGTCGGATGGCGTCGTGACATCTTCCTTAGAGATAAGAAAATTATAAACATCTTCGGTAATTCCCTTGAGCAAATGTCCCACCTTGTCCTCGTCCGACATGTTTGGATTCACAATACCACATAGCTTCAGGATCTCTTCTATGTAGGTCGTGCACGTCTCTCCAGGTAGCGGCGAGGTCGTCAGAGGAAGAGATGTCTACACTTGCTACATTCGTGACGTTGTCCAGTCGGCCGAACTTCGGAAGTACCCGCCGTGTTTTGAGAGCTTCAAAGGCACGACAGTGACGCCTCAAGTCGGATGGCGTCGTGACATCTTCCTTAGAGATAAGAAAATTATAAACATCTTCGGCAATTCCCTTGAGCAAATGTCCCACCTTGTCCTCGTCCGACATGTTTGGATTCACAATACCACATAGCTTCAGGATCTCTTCTATGTAGGTCGTGCACGTCTCTCCAGGTAGCTGTGCTCGCCGTGAAAGTGTCTGCTCGGCCTTTTTCTTTTTGGAGAGCGAATCACCGAAGCACTTCTTTATCTCGTCGACGAAGGTCTCCCAAGTTGTCAGCACATCCTCATTGTTGTCAAACCACAGAAGTGCAGTTCCGGCAAGGTACAGGACAACATGCGAGAGTTGTGCAGAGGCGCTCCACTCATTAAGACGGCTCACCCTCTTATAGTGCCGCAACCAGTCATCGACGTCCTCATCTTCTCTTCCCGAGAATGTGCGCGGCTCCCGATAAGGAGTGCAGCCCGCCTGTCTTGGACGAGCAGTCTCTTGTGCGATTCTTTCGTGGCCATCATCACGTCTGTCCGCGTCATTCATGGCAACGTCTCCCGGTGGTAGACCCGCCAACCGTTTACTGCGTCGAGGGGGCGGTAGAGCTCGGTCGTCCAGTGTTACGTACCCAGCACCTCCACCAAAACTGTAACGATGGTATGGATTTATTTACAGGGTGAGACTAGTGAGATATGCTTAGTGCAGCCCAAGGGACAGGACGGTCAGCCCCACAACTGATCGCTGCTCGTGCGCCCTTCTGCCTCCTCTTCTTCTAGGCTCCAGCGAACTCATGCAGCGTGACAATATATTTCCGGCACTGCCTGTCGGAAAACCGCGCAAATATTTCGACTCGTTTTAGCTGGGCAAGCAAGTGCTAGCACATCGGCGATACAGATTTTTTTCTTGATCTTTAATCTTTTCGTTATTTTCGTTCATGGCTTGTTTATGACGCGCCGAACCGACTACCGCTCGTACATGTGGTCGTGCGTGAGCACGGTCTCGATTTCGTTGCGCAGACGGCATCTGTTTGTTGCTCAGAAACTGTTGTCTATCTTCTTTCTCAACTTTTAAGTGACCGCTTATTACTCGCTCATTTATTGCCTACCGGTCTGGACGAAACGAGAGCTGTTTACAGGGAGGTGCTGGTACATAAAAACGATGCTGATGCCGGCGTGCTTATTTTTCTTTTTTACTTTTGAGAATCGTGATATTTGATTGGAATTAGGCGGTGATGAGGTGAAGACGGTTAGACAGTTTCTTCTGCCGGTGAGGCACCAAGCGGGCCCGGGTTCAACCCTATGATCGGCATCGGAGGTGATTCGTGTTTATCTTTTTTTAATAACTTCGTCGACCAGATGGACTCTTTGTGCGAAATTCTTGCTGTTGAATTTTGCAGCGCTAAGTAGAGAAATTGGCTGCTATAGAAACACTAGACAAGCGTAACAATGTATTTGTTGCTTCGTCGCTTAGAAGAGAATCAACTATGTTCCATATCTATGCGCGGCTTGTCGGACACGGTTCGTGACCACGTAAAAATTGTGTTCCTGAGGTAGTTGTTCTACATACGAAGCGACAGAACTCTCTTTTTTTTCCCCATTCGGCTTTCATATCGTATATCGCATACGAACACACCACTGCCTCACGGAAGTTGTAACCTCACGACAAGAATATCGCCATGTCCTTTAAATGTAGTGTTCAATGTAGGTTCGGGTTGTACAAGGCCGGTAAAGAGCACAAATTGAATGTATGATGCTGGTTACCCCACTGTGAAGTGAGAGATTTCTCGTCCGGAATAATACCGCTACATCAACTGCAACAATCACCGTGTTGAGCTGAGCTACGAGGCTAATTATTAGACCAAGCTGTTCATAGTACAGGATAATAATAAGACGAAGCGAAAACAACACAGGTTTAAACAACACTCGAGGGCAGCTAAGATGTTTGGCACCCTACCAAACATTCCCGTACTTGATCGCTTATGTTTATTCGCCAATCTGACCATAGCCGATTGTCATTGGACTGTGTGGAAAACTAAATAATTCCGGATATAGTGCGGCACTTGCCAGTTTGGAACCTGTAACGTAACACAAAAAATGTTCCTTGAAGCGTCCGCAACTGCAAACACTCCGCGCTTGGTGATGCAGGTGGCATGCTTATTCAGACAGGAGTTTCCTTGTTTGCTTAGTTGTTAGAACAAGCAAAAACGGCACATTGGTTTCCCGTTGACCTTTCGCTGACTTACATCGCAGTAAGAGAGAAGAAAGTCAGCAGGTAGACCTAAAACACGTAAAAATTTCTCGACAACGCCACTCATCCAAGCGCCACCATCCCGCACACTCCGCGCCGTCGCGCACTAGCCAGAAAGGAGGAAAGCCCTGGTTGCCAGTCCGGTCCTCCTCGCCCAATGCAAAGGTCTATAGAGCTTGCAGTCAGTGTAGCTGGGGCAGGCACTACAGGGGCTGCCACATATCCTGTGCCGTGTATCTCTATTCTACAAATAACGTAGTCACTAACGCCCACACAAAATCATAACAAGTAACAGAACATACATGATAATATTTTGTGTAAGAATGCACTTCTGCAGCCTATGTGAAAACTGTCCCGAAAGTACGGCAGCATTTGTTAGCGGTCTGTTGTAATAGTCTAAATGTGCCCCACTGTTCGCGACTCCAACTGAGCACTCGCCGACTTGCGGGTGCATTAGGAAGCACCATACCTTTGGTCAGCCTTGAACCATTCCGGTGCGGTGCGTTGAGAAGCTGCTGTATATTTCTCGATTAGTTGTCATGCAGGAACACTCAAACCCTAAAAATAAAAAAAAATATAAATAAAACGTTGACCAAAGTTTGTTTTTTCTCTGTGTGTGCCGAAATGCATGGCATCATGGTCGAAAGGCAGCAACACATCGTTTCACGAAACAAGCAGACAGCGCGCCACTGTGAACGGTGTGACTTAGAAACCTGCGCATCAGGAAATACGTGACGACACCATGTTGTCTTACGTAAAATACTTCCCTCGCGATCACTACTTTTGTCTCGGTGAGCAGACCATAAAATTCTGTGTCCCTCATTTTGGACACTCTGCGGGATTCTCCAAGAGCGGTGTGTACTTTCGTTTAGGCGAGCGCTTCAATAGATGGGTTACGTCAGCGAAATTTCTCTGCGATTCTTCCTTTTTCTTTATATTGCTGTGCTAAATAAGCGGAAGCTATAGTCTGGCTCACGTTCTTTTGTCCGCATACAACGTAATAGTAGCGAACCCTGAAGTACACTCATCACGGACACGTAGGTTATGCCTGCTTTTCTTTTACATGCTGCGTATGAAGAGAATGTTATGCTACCCCTCTTACCCTCCCAAGCCAATATTGGTCTACACGAAGTTAAAGGGAAGCTTAAGCGCTTACGACAATGGTTTGGAGTGTGTAATCATAGTTTGATTCCTGCTGAATTCTGAAACCAATCTACGGGTTCACAGAAGTGATCGCAAATAGCATTTCTTGGCAAAAAACCGGCTGCAGGCGCAGGGCTTCTTGAGATGCTGAAAAAACGCGTGACGTCATCTTCGGCGTTCCGCGTCATCGGCAACATCAGCACTGTTAACACATGGCCTTCACGATCAGTTCCACCAACGCGCACAGCCGGAACTACTCATGGAGGTCACGGTCGAGGATACGATAGTGCGGCGCTGTTATGGTCGAACTTGGCCAAAAGACGGTCAACATCCGATTCGAAGTGGTCCCTAGATTTTTAGTATGCGTCACCTTATAACAACCCCCTATTGCGACAAAGCTGCCTTTCAAGCTCTGCTACGGTCGCAAATGTATTAACTCAAGAAAACGCTGCCCAGGCAGCACAGAACGAAGGGCCGATATCGGCGATAGACTGGCAGTTCCTGGCCCAAGAACGGCCCATAATTGACAATGTGCCGCCAATATTGGCTGTGCCATTCTAATGGAACGCCGATGTTGGACCAGCATTGACAACGTGCCGCCAATAATGGCTGTGCCAGTCTAATAGAACGGACACATTGGGCCAGCATTCAGAACGTGCCGCCGATATCGGCTGTGCCAGTCTAATGGAACGGACACATTGGGCCGAGTTATACAAGCAGCAGCCAATATGGGCTGAGCCATGCAATTAAGCCGGAATTATTGGCCCGTCGTTCGAACGATATTGCCGACGTCGGCTAAACAGTCAACTTCGTCGGTATAACATCGGTCCGTTATGAGCCAATTTCTGCGCCTACTGCTGTTTGGTGCTCTTCGGTGGTCCCACTTCCCATGAAACACAAAGCCTCTATAAAACGTCTTTAAAACGATTAAAACGTCTATAAACCTCTGTAAAACGTTTCATAGAGGTTTCGTGTCTCGTGGGTTCACACGCCGATTTTTGAAGTCCGAGAGCGTAATGTGCCGGACACAACATAAACATATTTTGGTCATTAAATCATACACAGCTCGTAGATATGCACGATCGTTGGTTGAGCTAGCGCAAGACTATTAACTGAGAAAAATTTACCCATTTTATCACCTGCCAGGCGTCCGATCCGGTGCTTCAGTACGAAGCAACCGCGGATCCGGCTGCCGTACGACCGTAACGGCGCGCTGGACGTCGGATCGGACGCAAATTGTATCGTATCGTGTCAGGGGCGTAGCCAAGGGGGGGGGGGGTTGGGGGGTTCAACCCCCCCCCCCGAAATTTTTCAATTTTGCTTGCGTATATATACACGCACACATACAAACGCACGCACGAACATACGTGAAGTATGGTTGAACTCCCCCCCGAAAAAAATTTCTGGCTACGCCCCTGTATCGTGTGTCCTGCTTTGCTATCACCGCGATCGATTAGGCTGTCTCGCGTTGTTCACAGCGCAGTACCGGTTAACGGCTTCCCACTTGTAGGTGCTCGACGTGTGCGAAGTGAGGGTTATGCAGTTGATCGAGTTAGAGCGTTGTTGTGATTGAATCGTATAATACGTGCGGTTGCCGTAATCTGACACGTATGCCCACATAGTATGTTGACGCCACGACCACAGAAGTCAACTTCAACATCTTGAAATGCGTGTAGCGCGGTGTGCCGGAGTGCGTGGGCGTCAAGCACCTTGTGTACGCGCCGCATCGTAGCGAGTTCGAATCTCGGCCTGCTACCTTTTCTTTCGTGTTTTTTTTTCTTAGAATAGGTTGTTTACACCCTACTCTGCCCAAAACAGCAGCCTACGCGGTAGGCACGGCCCGCGCAGCACGATGCGAAAAAAAAAAACGCTTCCGTGAGTTCGTACATTGAACATAACAAGCCGAACCGTAAATAACAAAAAAAGGAAAAAACGCGTGCATGCGGCAACAAAACCACTTTGATTAAAGACAGAGCCAGTAACGCCCCCCCCCCCTTTCCTTTTAAATCGACGGAAAGCTGGAAAGCTGTTGCCTCGATCAAGAGCGGAAAGTTTTATTTTAGACCTAGCTGCTATCCATTGTTATTATTCTTTCGTTTCGTGGTGGGGCGAATGCTCGCTGTTTTTCGGGAGATTTGTGGATGTACCCATACAATTTGAAGGATATTCGTCAGAATTCGCGGGATCGAGTCTCCCAAAAAATCGGGATAATCACTTGGCATGGTGCCAGGCCTTGTCCACCGCACTGAAAGGGAAATGTTTATGATTAAATCTCGAAAGCTACGATTGTTGCAGTTCACCGCACTGAAAGGGATATGTTTATGATTAAATCTCGAAAGCTGTGTTTGTTGCAGTTGCTGCAACCAACAAGCTGGCATAAGTGACTGTTGACAGCACTGGAGATTGTTGCCCGTGCTGTGAGCAGCAGTGAATTTGGGCATGTGCTCTGTTTAAATTTCTCTCTTTCAGTGTCTCAATATTTCGATCCTATCCTTATCTTTCTAGTTCCCTTCCTCCAGACTCAGTGTAGATGAGCAAAAAGGATTTTTGTGCTCATTAACTTGTTTACTTGATTATCACATCTCTCTATGCAATTCTGTACTGCATGACTCCAGAAGCTTCTAATCGAGTCAAGCAGAACTAGAAGCAAGGATGAGGAGCATGTTGGTGCAAGCCAAAGTAGCTGCAGGCGCATATCACTTTTGCCGTATTGTCCTTATATCTTTGTGATATAATATATGCTGCAATGCACACATACAGTCCTCATGGGGCCTTCATATTCATATATAGTACAGGAACATGTTTCCCGCAAGACTTAATTTGTTGAACTGCATGCAACAACCATTTTCACCTTTACTTTCATAGTACAGATAACAATATATATTGAGCTCATCTGTATTAGTAAATTTTAAAATGGCCGATGTTATTAGAGAGACAGTTTAATTTATGAGCCACAGAAGACACAAATATGCCGGATAGGCACTTTGTAGTTAAGGCCAGTTGCATAACCAGGGCAGTGGCGTAAATCATAGAGAGGTCAGGGGGGTCCTACCCCCCTTGTATTCAGGCTCGACACCCCTTCCAAGTGCCTCCCCCCCTTGAGATTTATCCTTGAAATATCATATTTCAAAGGTAAATATGTCAATTAAGCAATTCAATTGCTTGACAGATAAGCATAGTGCACTCTCCCAAAAATCAACTCTGAAATCTGAAACCCTTCCAGTGAGTAGAAACAAAGTACTACAAGAGGGAAAGCTGTTTTTGGTTTCAAAAGACACTGTAGATGATGCTTTCTGACATGATATGGGTGACTATTCTGACGTGCCGAAAATGTTTATTATTCTGGCCTTTGAAGTGCAATGTAAAGAATCCCCAATCAGCTACCGTTATTTATTTATGTACACGATTGGGTAGAAGATACTGACAACAAAGTGTGAGTTCGATTTCTCAAATATAATAGCATTATTAAAAAATCTCTGGTTAATATAAACACGCTTTACAAGAATGATTCCATGGGTGAATCGCGGGATACTAACAGGATATACGGTTGGAGGTGAAGTTAAATAAAAGTATTTCCTTTACATGTTACAGTAAAAAAGCGCTAGCATTTTCATTGGATAGTTTAACCCAAATGACATATCAGCTATACCATATACCCAGACAACACAATAACAACCTCAGGACATCCTCAGTATGCCACCTTGAGGACATTATGATGCCCTCAGAACGTCCTGTTAAGGTACTAGAATGGCACTAATCCAGTCCTGTTGTCCGTACTCATAACAACCTCAGGACGTCCTCAAAACAACACTTCAGGACTTTTTTAGTATGTTTTCAGAACAACCATTGTGCAGCCGGTTCGGTACCGTAGGCTGTGATATTTTGTATTACTACATATGATTTATTTCTTTTTAAGGTATTTACATTAAAGGAAAAACACCTCTGTAAGGTCTTATGTATGTATACTGCGTCAAGAAACGGAGAGGTGACAATAAGTGCTTGACTATAAAAAAAAAACAAAAAACAAAGCTTGTTGGCTGAAATTCATTTATTTAAACAGTAATTAGTCCCGACTGGTTATGAGGACCGCTTTCTCAGGCATCCGAGTCCGAGTAGTCAGAGGCAGTGTCTGAAAAAAAAAGCAATATTAAGGAATTCAACACAAATTTGCAAAGATGTTTTACTGTACCGGGCTACTCCTGCAAAAAAAAAGAGAGAGACGTGAAATAAAGGCAGTTACGATTTTAATGAAAGGATTAGTACATGCAAAAGGAACCAGATGCTGTCCCGTGTAGAACAATGCTACATTTCATGACAGTCTCATGTGATGTCACCGCAGCATGCGACGACTGCGACTCAATGGCCCACGTTTGTAAACTTCCTTGGAAGTCTGGCACAATGTCCTCGTCACCACGTGTATTCACAGTGCACTCATTAGTGCTAGAGGCTCCGCTCTGACAGCCCACCAGTGCACTCGACACGGGCATCGAGTTAACTTGCCCGAGGTCGGGCCATGTGTTAGACGCAGACGTCGATTCCCCGTTATTCGCATTGGGACTTTCCGAAGCACAATTCACCGCAATTTGTTCGACTGATGCCGATCCATTAATTGGAGCATCAGTCAGAGCGTTGAGTAACGTGAAGCACCCATCAACACGGCGATTGACCTCCCGTCGACGTCTACGATTTGCACTTTCAGATATCTCACTTTTGTTAACTGTACACTACACTGTACTGTACACACAAACAACAAATATGCGGTTTGCACTAACCTTCATTGCAAGATCCCACTCCTCCGTGCAAGATCCCATCTTGACAGTCACTTGAATTGGAATGGCTTGGCTCGTTTGGCTACTTGACTATCCAGAACGGCAACGCATGGTCAATGGTTGCCAGCGGCTAGTTTGTTATTACACGCTACGGCGGCGGATATTCACTAATATATGGCTGCCACTTTTAAGAACATACTATTTTAAATGACCATTTCGCAATATCAGCTTCGATACCCAAGATGATTAATTACTTGTGTTTCAGAAAGCGAAACGCGTAATTTGAAGCTTTTCAACCAAAAGAGAAGCAGCGAGGCGAAAAAATGCAATGACTGTGTGAAACAACCGTGCTGAGAAAATTTTCACATAGGATATGCATCTACTTAGCGTGAAAAGGACGCGAGGAATCATATGTAAGCGCTCAGTGCATGCGTTGCATTTGTCATCCCCAAAAGGTCCCTAGAAGAACCTTTTCAGGACAACCTGTTAGCGCGCTCTCGATATTGCTTTTGTCATCCCCAAAAGGTATCTGGAAGAACTTTCTGAGGACAACTTGTTGTCCTCAGAAAGCACTCGCAAAGACGTTTCCGGGTCAAACCAGCTCGTGTCGTACTCAATACGTACCAAGGACATCGAGAAATGGGCGAGGACCATTGTACCATTTGAGGACGACCTCAGGACGTCGAGTGTTGTCTGGGTAGCTGACGTATGCTACAGCCAGTGGGGGATCCAGAGGGGGAGCGGTAGGGGCGATCGCCCCCTCAAAGCCTGTATCAGCCCCCGCTCCCATGCCTGCAGTGCCTGTCACCCCCCTCCTTTAGCAAGTTGCTTCGGTTACCATTACACAAAAGGGGAAAGAGAATCTTGTCCCCGCCCTCTACCTCTCTCCTCATCCCTACCCTACCACTCCCCACAACAAAAACACCACAACAAAAAGAAGAGCCTGACGGCCACTTCAGCAGTTCAGGCACAACACTGAAATATGTCACAAAAACATACCTTTAACGCCTTTGTTGCACGAGAACGTTAGGAGTGTACGCAAATGCTGGAAGTACCGATGGACAAGAAAGCCATGACGCATATCTGGCTCATATTCCATGCACTGACAGAAGAAACGTGCTAGGATCTTCAACAATGGCTTCGGTACATCTCTTGAATGTGCCCTCAAGAATGCTGAAGCCAAGTGGACGAGACATGACTGCAGACTGCAGCGCCACAAGTTGAACACATTAACCACCAACCACGAATCCATGCTAGAGTGGATGCCGCAAGGAATCCTGAACACCTAACGCCACTGGCTCTAACTCATCATTCCCGAAACCTCGAACAACATAAGATTCTGCTGACAAACTGCCGTCCCTTACCAAGTGGTGAAACAAGGTTACCCCGCCCAGCTTGAACCACCTCATCGTAAGGTGGTTCAATTTTTTTGGCTTCCATGCTTATAACACTGTCTCGCCGAACTCCCCGCTCTAAGCTCACCATGTTCATCATGGCTGGGAGTGTGTTGTAATTAAACAAGAAAGAGGACATTGGTGGGAGCGCGCACACACAGTATTTTTCGAATAAACAAGCAATAGCCTCCATGGTCATTTCTGACTGGCTTTCGCATCTGTCCCTTCCATTATACTCACATTGATATTCTAATGTTTTTGCACTAAGCAAAAGGCGCGAAAGACTAATAAATTAAGAAAACAATAAAGTATGCGCGCAAGCTTTCAGAAGGCCTTTCATTATTGCAGCACTTACTTTCTTATTGCAGCACAATGTGCTAGAAATAAAGCACTAAAATGGTCCTCCAATGACATTGTACGTCTTTTATATAGAAATATTTATACTGTGTTCATGCTATCTTTCCACATGTGTGGAAAGAGCCAGCTTGCTTCAGTAAAGTGAGGCTTAGATGCTGACTTGCTGAATGAAGATCAATGTGCTCTCTTGTATAGTCACTCTCAGACTCGGCTCGCACATTCATCGATTTATACAGCCTTTGTTACTACCTAATGCTGTTCCTTGCTGTAAACAAGTTTTTAGATATGAGAAGTAACAACACTATCCTCTCTTGAAAGAGTGCTAGCAATATTTGAAACCATGAATATAGCTGTCAGCAACAAACTTAGTTTGTTGTACTAAAGCTTCTGGGAATCTGCATAGCATTATTGTAGTGTGCTGGAGTTAACGTGAGAAAGAACCAATTGAGCAGCACTTGAGCAATTAAGGCAACAGTGAAGTCGAAGAGACTAGTGAATTTTCCCATCAGCAAGTAGAGGAAGAGCTACTACATGTGAATATGCTGTGCACACAGTAAGCTTTTTGGCTTCTATAGCTGTGATAAACCAGTTTCAGAGTTGCTGTGTGACCAAAAATGCCTCTGAAATTGTTTGAGAACTAACAGACAAAAACGCCAAGGAAAGTATAGGGGGTGTTATCTGTAGTATTTAGAATATAAATGTGAAGAAAGTGAAGTGGACGAAAAGATGACTTGCCGCCGGCAGGGACCGTTTGGAGTACTGTACGTCTGACATGTGGCAGGCTTCACAGCATTTGTCACATTATAAGATATCAAGGACAAAATGCTTAAACACTGCTTTTTGCTGTTCATGGGCACAAGTATCATCTTAATCTTTAATTTTTTCAAATGTGGCTTTACCTTCAGTGCTTATGATGTGGGTCAGTTGGTAAGACGAGCCCAACTTAGGACCATGAGCTTGTTGAAGTATACAACTAAAACAAAGCTCAAGGTGTGTGAGCATGCCATCTTTTATGCCGACTGATAAAAAATGTAGTGCCTGAACCTTCTTTGTGTGAGAACTGGTTGCAGGGATCAAGCTCACAGAAAACACAAAGATGCACTTTCTTTTCAAAGCCGCTGAAAGAGTGCCAGTGAAGGCCACAGCAAATTAAAATAACTTCTTCACTCTTATTGTGGCACTCAAGAGCTAGCACATTTGCAAACCCCTCCACAACATAGATTTACTCAATGGTATGAGATATAACTTAAAGCAATGACTCAATAATTTTTATAGCTATCATAACAATTGTGTCACAAACACAATTGTGGGTTAGGCATTTTTTCTCACACCCAAATGATTATTTCAAGATACCAAATGCGGTGCATAAACGAAATACAGAAAGAAAGATTTTCCAGAATCTTGAAGAGCTGATGCCGTAAAGATTTTTTTACTGGCTTTACTCAAAACAGGTGAACGTGCAGTTTTAACCATACCTCCTGCAGAATGTTAGTGATTCTATGAAGTAGGATATTTTCACTCTTTCAGGCCATTTGTGTACTAATGATGACATCCACATAATAGTGAAACATCTGTTTTGTTTCCATGACATATTTGAGTAAAGGTTACTCAAAAGAAAAGTTTTGTGAAGTGAGCGCAGCATGTCACAGATGACGGACGGTTTTCATCCTGCATCATTTTAAGATATGTGCAGCACTCAAGTTCACTGCTCACATATGTGTCCTTCTTCATGTGTGCTGTAACTGTAGGTCAGAGCTTCTTCATGATGTCATGTATACAAGATGTGTAGTCACCAGCAGGAATATGGGCTTGGTGTTGGTCAGTCTCAAAGAACTTAATAACTGGGCAGACCTACAGTCATGCTGTAAACAGGTTTTACAGTGCTTCAGCCAATATGTCTGCCTTGAATGTCATGCGTATATGTTCCACTCCATTGCTCATTGGGTGGTAGGTCGTGGTCGAATATTATAGGCTCAATTTGGCTTTCTGTCTCTGTTTTGATGGAGGACGACATGCCACTTTAAAGTGACACAGCCAGCGGCTGACAAAAGCGGGAGCAACAGTTGCAGCTGTAATGTCTGGAGTCAGAATATATTCCATGCAACACTTGAAACATGCAGTCAACACGAGCCAACAAGTTTGGCTTTGGTAGGGTGGCAATGGCACGATGAGGTCCACAAAAATGTGGTTGAATCAAGTGTTTGGGCCTGCAAACATATCCAAGAATGTCACAGCGTGACTGAATCTTGAAGTGCTGCAAAGCGATCAACACTCACGAGTCTGCTGGTGGAACACCCACGTGATGCTACGTCATATGAAATCTGCCGTGAAAAACTTTTGGATTGCCCAGATACTTGGGTGTGAAAGATTCTCTAGTGGTGTGAATTCTTAATGATGATTGCAAGTGGGCATAAATGATCAAGGCTTGTGTCACAACATGTGTCACAACAAGCGTCTCCTGTTCCTGGCAAAGGAAACCACTGAAATTCTAGCAACGTTGAAGCTTATAATTCTTGTACGTGCCAGAATTCCTTGTCATCGTGTCAAACATTTGCCACTTTTTTGAGGTCTATTCCTCTGAGACAGGTGACAGCATTAGTTGGGCAACGAGGGCATCAGTGACAATGTTGTCAGCTCCCTTGGTGTGGGTGACGTCTGTACTGAATTTTGATATGTACGACATCTGCTGCAGTTTGCGGGTAGTGTGGACACCACCATTGCGATTGAGGAACTTTAATGGCATACATGAGATGTGGACTCATGTATTTCATGACAAAGAACTCACTTCCTTACACATGTAATGATGAAAATATTCTACTGCTGCTTCAGTCTTCACCCAAAAGTGCTGTAATCTCAGTGGTTGTCAATTTTCAGGAAAAGGAAGCGATTGGGTGCCTGCACTTCTTAGATGAGTTGTTGAAGCACATCCAGCACCTAAAGCTGCATCCAAGATGTCAATGATGATGCATAGTACGTGGAACTCTCATTTGATGTTAGGGGATCCATGGTGTCACCAAGGTGTCTCTCGATCCCTGAAAGGCTGCTCGGGCGTGCTTGGTCCAGGGGAGCTCAATAGCAGCACTTCTGTGTATCAACGGCAGGAAGTGGAGAGGATGTAGAATGGCCCAGTGCCAAGGTACAAAATGGTGGTAGTAGTTCACAAGACTAAGGGACTCGCAGAGCTGACAAATTAGTATTCAGAGATGGGAACTTTTCAACAGCCATGACTCTGTGTGGGTGTGGTTTAATACTGGAGACGCCGAGACGAGATGAAATGGCCAGGAAAGGTAAGCTTGTTGATGCCAAATACATCTATGTTGACAAATGTTCCAGCCTTGGCCAGATGCTGGATCACAGATTGCAGATGTGAATTGGGCTCATTTGATGAACTGCTTGCAAGGAGTGAGTTGTTGAGGTAGCATGAAAGGCGTCGAGGCTGTGTAAAACGCTGAAATGTCCATCTGGAGTTTCTCGTGCCGAATGGCATGAAGGAACTCAAACAGACAGAAGGGTACGTGTCACTATCAGCATGTTCAGGATGTCTTCTGGAGCCACAAGGATTTGATGGTAGGACCGTACGAGACCAATTTGGGAGAAAATTGTTGCACCATGTAGTTTGGCTGTGACATCACGAGAATGTGAGGTGCACTGAGTAATGATCGGGCATGGTTGCTTGTTTCAACTATATGGCTCAATTGGTAGTTGCTGCCAGGCCGTCAGCCTCCTGGTTTAGGCTTCAGAACCATTTGCAGAGCAACACCAACACACAGAACACGTTGGGCTGCAGGTGAAAGTCAGTGAAAAATCTGAAAATCTATATATTTGAGATGGCTGCTTCAAAAAAAATTTTTTTAACTGCAGCCCAAAACCCTCCTTCCAATACAATTTATCAGTTCTGTGGTCCCGCCAAACCGTCCAAATTTGTATTTTTCTCTGTCTTTTTCTCAGGGACCATATTTCATACTAAGTTAATTTTGATTTGGTAATGACAATATGACACCGCGGTAAAATGGATAAAACGGTGATGATGTAGTGCGCAAGAACGTTGCAACGAAAAGCAGCAGCTGGGTTAATTGTCAAGCCTTAAAACACAGTAGTAATCTGACACATCTTGCACCAGGCCCGTAGCCGGAGGGGGAATTTGGTGAACTATGTGTTTTTACCAAAAGTAAACAATAAAAATTGGTGTTTTTCTCAGATAGTCAACGTTTTCAGCAAGCCCCCCCCCCCCTACCCCCGAAAAAAATTCCTCCATGGCTACGGGCCTGTCTTGCACATATCCAGGGTCTTCCTCATCGGTTAAGCTGTCAAAATAACGTAATCTTGTTAAGGCTAAGCTAACAGAGAAGGCTGCGGGCGTGAGTAGGTGGGCTGTTATGGACCTGCGCGTTCCTTAAACCGTGGATGCTTGGTCGTTGTTATTTACAAGCTGCCTCTCGTTTGTACGCAGGGCGAAGTGTATTAGTGCATGTGATATTAGAAGTACGTACACACGCCATGTGACCAACTAGGTCGCTTTGTCAAGGGCGCAGCCAGAATTATTTCGGGGTGAGGGGTTCAACCCCACCTGATGGCAACGCCTTAGCAGATTGTTCGCCTCTTTATACGACCGTCGTTCTCATGGCTTTTAACACATATGTCGAGTTCAAGATGACTGCAGCTGCGTAAGTCAAACATCCGGAGCTTCAGCATGATGAAACAAAATATATGCTGCATTCTCGCGCCACCAGTCTTGATTTACACGTGACTGCTTCGATTGCCTGCGTTTTCTTTTTGTTGAACATTCTTTGTAACGGTGTCTTGATCGTGATCGGGCCAATCCGGATCGAATTTCTTTATTGCGATCGACAATGGTCGCTGCTACACGGTCCAAAATAATCCGGGTTGTGTTTGGTGCAGACGCCAGTCAAATCACGTTCTGGTAATCAGTAATCCCGACGATGCGCCGATCTAGACCGTCTTGATCCCACCGCTATCAAAAGAGCCCTGTGACACCTGTATTTAGCACATTCGTGGTTCGCTTGTTTTGTCAGTTAATTTCGTGTTATTTTTATAAAATTCTATTTGAGAGTCAGCGCGCCGTTCGGTTGCTGCCCTGTGCCATCATACCAACTCGCCCAGCTGAGCGACAAGCGGGTTTGATTTTTGCTGATTGATTGCACCATCGCAGCCTTTCTTCTGACTGCTAAATGCGGCTAAATAGCCCTTTTGTTAGAGAGACTTGAAGGCCTCTTTGCTTTTGTTATGTGTGGATACTCCTCTGGCTACATGTCGGGATATTTCTGATATTTCGGCGACCGTTCTTCACGAAGACCTGGCAACCCTGCTTTTGTCCTCCGGGAACTCCGGGAAATTCGTCCGGCGCATCAGCAGCAGCAACTCGGCTGACGTACTTGTGAGTATAAGTTATTGTTCTTCCCTACGAGTGTTTTCTTGTTGTTCACGTGCATCTTAATGAACTGGTCACCATTGTGTGCGAGTGTTCGGCTAGTTAGTAGGGCGAACAGTTGCGGCTAAGCCATCAGTCGCGTACGTGCGATCGGAATTTATTTCATCCGAGTGATCGATCTTTGTTATGTCGAGCGGAGGGTACACAGTAGGGCGCTCTATTGAGGGATTTCATGTGCAACTTGCGTAATCGTAACTTCCCACGAAACACAAAACCTCTAAAAAACTTCTTGAAACGACTAAAAAGGTATGCAGACATCTAGGTATATTATGCAACGTTGAATAAACGTTTTTCACAAGAAGTTTTTTAGAAGACGTTGAAAAAACGTTTTTTACAAGAAGTCTTTTTAAAACGTTTAGTGAACATTTTTTTCTAGAGCTTTTGCCATTAAAATGCGCACATATGAACTTCGGTCGCTCGTATACGTTCGTAATCGCAAATATTGGTCGCCTGAACCGCATGCGCAATAAAAAGAAAGGGTAGCGCGTTTATATTTCTCCCCATTTTAACATGTGAAGATCGGTAAACCAAATTTTCCCATCTTTTAGCCCACCATGCACGTGAAGGATACAAAATCATTCGCCGAACATCGATCACCATCGCTTAATTGATGAAATAAAATGTGATACAATGTATGGGCAGTACGGGGACCGAGAGTGCCCCCGGACCCTTCGAGCGTCATCTCCAGTTAGTTCGTTCGCGCGCAGACCATGCTTGCTGAGGCGCGCTCCTAGCGAGGGCGGAAGAAAAGCGTCTTTTCCTCTCCACAACCTCGCCTCACCTGCCCGCCGTCGAGAGGTGAGACATGGCCTCCGAGATAGCGGGCGCGTCCCCCCCCCCCCCATCTCGGAGGCCATGGTCGAGACGAGACATGTCGCCACCCATGGTCGCCATTGGTCGCCACACACTTCGTCATTCTACGTCATCGTGTCGTGCCCTCTCATTGGCCGCCCGTGACGCCGCTCTGGCGCTCTCGCTCTTATCTCGCTCCCTTTCCACCGAAGCCGCCGACGATAACTGCGCAGTATAGTTTCAAGCGTTTCAAGTTGAATATCCTTTCTCCGTCTTTTCGAAATGTGCTTCTTGTTCGTCCTGCTATTTTTTCGTGTCAAAACTCCAGGACCTCATTGTCTTCCAGACACCCAAAAGACGTAAGTGTCATTTTTAGCTTTCCGCGCGAAAGGGTCTGCTATGGAAAGAAAAAAGAAAGCTATCGGCTCCCTATCGCGTCGGCAAAAACATCGCCGACTTCATGCTGCAGTTGAGCCGCTTTTTCGCCAGACCGCCTCGATGCAAAATATTGAAAATAACTTTTCAGCACAAAACTCAACTACTGAAAGCGTAGATAATGCCTGCCTGGTTACAATCTGTGTTGAGGGTGATGAATGTGGAAGTGCGTCACCTGAACCCGCCGACAGGTCACCTGAACGAATTATACATGAGAGCGCCAGCTCATGCCCGTGTTCAAGTAACTTTGCTGTGAGGCCTTAGAAGGATGTGTAGAAGGCGTCAAAACATATGCTTCGAAAATGTTCCGATTTGTCATAATTTTTGAAAGACATGGGGTAAGCTGTTGCACGCACATGCTTGGCTGACTTCATTGTGCCATTTGCGTGCAGGATGAAAATAAAGTTCTGAGTATTGCCGAAACCACGACACGATTGTGAAGGCCACCGTTGTGGAGGAACTCGTTGATTTTGCTTACCCGGGATTCTGAAACATACCTAAATTTAAGCGCATTGCGTGGGCAATAGGCAGTTTTAGAATAGCGTACGCAAAGCTTTGCGTTGGCTTTTCGCGCAACTGCGCATGCGTCGTACGCTAACCGCTTGCGGGCTCCCGTTAAGTGACGGCGCAAACGCTAACGCTAACTTAGCGTACGCTATTCTAAAACTGCCTAATATTAACTGTTCAGCTGCACTTTCCTTTGGCTGTTACAAGTTTTCTACTGTTAACTAGGTTTTGCTGTTGTGCTTCTGTGTATCTGTGGTTGAAATTTCTAAAGTATCTTGTTTTCTGTACTCATAAGTGACCTCAACACACTTGGTAAAAATTTTTAGCACATAAGCAACACAAAGCCGAAAAGGGACAATCTGTGCACTAACTTAAAAAAAATGGTTTATTGCACACGAGGCACTTGTAGACAATGGGGTGGTGCCCTCAAGCTTAACCAAGGTGCCATGCAGAGAGATGTCTTCTTCCGCTTTATTTTAGCAAAATATACGGCATACTGATCACTTCGCGAACTACTCCATGTTCAAGAAAGTCAGTGCTTCATTCGAGAAGGACAGTCGAGGAGTGCTAACAAAATTGATACCCCCTATTGCAATTTTTGCAGCTTCTATTATCAACTTCGTTAGTTCAACTCTATTAGCTGATAAAACATTTGTGTTCTGAAAGAAAGGTTCCCACTCACATGCTCTACACTGTAACGCCAGACATCCATCGTGTTCACAAGATTACAATACTGTCTTATAAATGTCATTGTATGTACCGCAACTAGGCAGGACAACAGAAAGGAACAGACGAACACTGTTGTCCTGTCTAGTTGCGCTACTTACGATGGTATTTACTATGTCGAGACACTAACTCACCCAACATTCGCTCGCCTCTTAAAAATGCTCTCCCTATCATTCCTGCAGTGCCCCATTTACCGACATACTGCGTACCGCATGAAAGAGGTATCTGATAAATGACAGCTTCTCTGCATTCCACAAACTGTGTGCTATGTTGTTTCTTGCAGGCAGTCGTCGTCTTTTGTGCCTGAGTGCTGATTCTGCGAATCGATTTCAGCTTGCATGGAGCTGAAAAACTACTTGCACATTAGCACGTGATGCCAACCTTTTTATTCTGTACTTGAATAGCGCAACAACTCAACGGAACACATAGCACATTGGAAAGATTCACACACAACACGTCACTCAAACAAAGGTGTTAGTCGCAGAGGTCCCGATTAGGAAGTACCGCTCCATTGCTCTAGTCTGCCATTCCAACAGTGATGTTGCTGAAAAAGGAATAGCTGTTGTGCCACACTTGCACGAAATTTTGCACTACATAATAAGGTTGATGTCACTTGCTAATGTACAAATAGTTTTTCCGCTACATGAAAGCTGAAATCGATTTGCAGAATTAGCAGCCAAGCATCGAAGAAGACAACTGCTTGCCAGAAACGACATAGAATGCGGTTTGTGGAATGTGGAGAAACTGTCGCTTATCAGATACCTCTTTCCTGCGGTAAGCAGTATGTCGTGTAAACAAGCAGCTGCATGAATGATAGGTTAAGGGAGCATTGTAATCTTGTAAATAAAGCCAATGATGGGTGGCTTACATTGTCCTGTAGAGATTGATAATACTATGAGCTGCCAAAATCGCAAAGATCCGTACCACTTGTGTTAGTACTCTGTCCCTGTCCTTGTCAGATAAAGAATAGACTTTCTGGAGTGTGCAGTAGTTTGTGAGCTTATGAGTGTTATGTATATCTAAAAATGAAATGGAAAAAGACAAATCTCGGTGCATCGCTTCTTGGTGCAGTGTGAGTGCACCGGCATTGTGCAACTGTTTGCCTCGTGTGCAATAAACCATTCTACTGAAAGTTAGTGCACATGTTGTGTCTCTCCATTTTTGTTCTTGTGTTGGTTATGCGAAAAAATTCTTAGCATGGTGCTACCAACTAGGGGGAATTTTTCCCTAAACCAGTGTCGCCCTGTGCTACGGTGTTTGTTGTCGTTTAACCAAACTAGCCTCTTGTTTCGTTTTATTTGTTTCTTTGTTATGCTGGTGTAGGTGCATGCTTGACTGAAACATTTTCTTGGCTCATCGTGCCTTTTGTGTGCAGGCGGAAATTAGAATTCCAGGTATTCCCAAAACCACGATATTATTGACACACACCATTGTAGAGGAACTGTAAATTTTGCCTACTTAAGATTCTTTAACATATCTAAATTTACTTCATTGAGACAAAATAAGCCATTGAACTGCTCCTATTGACGTCTACAAATGTTCGATGATTTAGCAAAGTATTGCTGCTGTGCTCGTGTGTTTGCCAAGACAACCTTCCGATTTTTGTTGTGCTGATACATGTCTGATTGATTGAGACACGTACTTTACTGTGCCTTTTGCGTGCAGGTTCTTGAACAAAGTCATCAATTACATTGCTCCAGCCTATGTCAAGTGGCCAACATATTGTTTGGAATTGCTACAATAAAGGTTATGCATGATAACAACATTTGTTGGAATTTCGCATTTACTTTTGGAAGCGTGGTATAACGCATTCCATAAAACACAAGTAATGAAAATGGCCCGGCATCGAAATGCTTAGATGTGTTGAGAAGAATGAATTAAGGCAATGTCATGTCTGAATAAATAGGGCTAACTAATTCTTTGGCCAGAAGTACACCAATTTTGCTGAGATAAAAAATTCTTGAACACAGGGTGTCGCCGGAGCCGCTTCGACAAGCGGACTTTTCTTCAAGGCTGGAACTTGAAGACAAGTTAGTTTGTCAAAATGTTGGCTCCAGCAACACGCTAGTCAATTCGTTGTATCATGCCAGTGTTTTGCTATCACGTTTTAGCTGTTCACTGTCAAGCGTAACAGGTAAAGGGATGCCTGCGTAATATGGCGTCACATTAATTTCTCGAGCTACTCTAGCGAGCAAAATTGATAAGTCAAAAGAGGCAGAAGTTCAGGGGAAGATGGAAGCTTGAAGAGATGAGAAATTCTTGGACACGGGGTGTCGCTGGAGTCAGCGCTTCGACAAGCAAACTTGTCTTCTTCAAAGCTGTGAATTGACAAGTCCGCTTGTCGAAATGGCTCCAGCGACACCCCGTGTCGAAGAATTTGTCATCTCGTCAAGCTTCCATCTTCCCCTGAACATCTGCTTTTTTTTAATTATCAATCCTGCTCGCTAGAGTAGCTCCAGAAATTAATGTGACGCCATATTACGCAGGCATCCCTTTACCTATTACGCTTGACAGTGAACAGCTAAAACGTGATTGCAAAAGGCTGCATGATGCAACGAATTGACTAGGGCAAGCTCCTCAACAAGCTGGTTTGCATGAAAAATAAATGTCTAAAAAAGCTCTTAAAAAGATCTAGCAAGAAGTTTTTTAGAATTCTTGCAAGCCGTTTTCTAGACTTCTAATAACGTGGCGTTAGCACAGCTACAGGAAGTTTTCAAGCTGCTTACGTCTAAATAACATCTCAACTAAACTTCTAATATACTTTTGGAGTTTCCTTTCTAGATGTTTAGTAGAAGTTTTCTAGCTTTTCTTGTGTTCCGTGGGTTGCAACTTGCGTAAACGCACAGTTAGATGACAACAGCCTATGTCCCTGCCTCTGTCTCGGGGATCGTTTACAAAAGTGCCACAAAATTAGTGAGCCTCTCGCGCAAGAAATTTCGGTGTAACAATTTCGACAGTGCAGTGAAGAATGCCGTGTGCATTCGATGTGAACAGTGAAGAACCTGAAAAACAAACGTAACTGACTCTTTTGGTGTTCACTGTGGTCAAACGGTACATTTTGACCCTTGTGATTGGTGCGAAAAAGTGGTGTCGCAATGCACCACCACGCTTCGGCCTAGTGTTCTTCAAATTTTACTGATCATGAGTTCATGCGCTGGCTGGGTTCTCATATTAAGGGCGCAGGGTAAGCTCTATATTTCCTGTGCATCTTTTAACAAGTTGAAGAACCGTTTTCTAAGTAACTAAAAGAGGTATCACCTTAATGTGTGTATATTTTCTTTAAAAAAGTTGCGTTCTTTTAAGTGTAGAAGTTTAATCAAAACCTGACTAAATGCACTATTTTTCTAAAAATGTTCTTCAGCCAGAAAAAGCGACTTTCTCAGAAAAGAACGAGTACACAAAATATACACAAATGGATACACGTCCCAAATAGCAAGGAAAAAAAATTTTCATCTTTTAAGAATTTTGCCCTACACTGTGGTAGCACAGTGAACCTCAGTACACAGGAACGAGGAGAATGCTTTTTTATGCTGTTCTTTCTTTAGTCAAATCTTCCCTGGCAGTAAGCTCGTACACATTCTTGTGTCACCATCTTCCCTGTGCTGCTGCCTTAATATTTTCAATGCTGATCATGCTCACCACCTTGTGCTATGTTTTCCCTCTAAG
Organism: Rhipicephalus sanguineus; assembly: GCF_013339695.2. Classification (NCBI taxonomy): domain Eukaryota; kingdom Metazoa; phylum Arthropoda; class Arachnida; order Ixodida; family Ixodidae; genus Rhipicephalus; species Rhipicephalus sanguineus. Next base: position 96,454,044 of record NC_051184.2, read on the forward strand.
AGACTAGTAGTATGAGCCACGTGCTACAATATACATGCTTGTCACTAAGGCTAATTTTATCTGCTCACATGCCAAACTTGGGCAGTGGATCGACAGTGTGAGCCAAATGGTGCATGCGCATAGCAGAGCACGTGTAGCACCCTTTTGCAAAACTACATCTTTTCTGTACATCTAAAACTCTGCCAACTACTGGAATCTGCTGTGACCTCAGCACGGTAATTATGTGCAGCACGGCCCATTGCAGCATGTGGCAGTTCTGTGTGGTAGGTCAGTACGCTAGACAGGGTTTGCGTGACTTGCCAGCTGCATCAGATATAATGTGCAGCGACGTTTAATAGTTCTGTGACAAGTAATGAGGTGGTTTACATCAATACGAGTAAATAAAAGTGGCACCTAACATTTGTATCAATTTGCTATGAAAGGTGGGCTTACTTACTTTTTTTTTTCATTGCTTCATAAGTGCAACACTTCTTTTCAGTTTGTTGCAAAAATTCACTGGTGTCAAATGTGAGGAATAAAATATAAAATTGCCAGTCACGATTTTCCCAAATGCTTATGTTTGCTTTGTCTGTCAGCTTCATGTGGCTTTAATAACAGAAACCAAGACCCTCAGTTCCTCATTCACAAAGAACATTTGTGTTTTACCAGAACACTGCTAAAGTTTGTGCTTTAAAAAAAAAAGGTAAAGGTCCACAAAGTGATGCATGTGACTTCCAAGTTTGGTGGGAGAAGTTCGTGTGGTGTGCTGCTGCTTGTACCCACGCCTTCATGGGCACAATAAATTCTATGGGATCATAACCTGTGCGGGTTGCAATGATTCAGCGTCAAATGGCAACACACGACCAAAGATAATTGGTCTGTGAGTGACCTGAAGTCCTGGACTTGGTGATAAGAGATTGCGGGTCACTTTCTGAGCAGATGCAGTCGCTGCGCTGTATTTCACAGTGGCAACACTGAAAACGTGACAGCCGTCTTCCTGCTGCTGAAATTACTCCTTCACTTCTTTATTATGGTCTATCACTTGCACTGAAGTTACCTGTACTGCAGGTGGCTCATTTTCTTGATAGCCATCGAATGAAAGCTTAGCACGATCTACAGCCATGGCTCGCACCTCCTTGTCTGTCTGTTGCTCGGCGTTGACAACATGATTGTCAATTGTGACTAAGTCAGGGAAGCTCTCTGCTTGAATGCCTCCTTGAATCAAAGCCACACTGACTGGTCCTACGGCTCATCATTCAGGTCGAACAATTCCTCGCTGTCAGGGTTGTTGTCTTTCCTGAAACCGGCCTTCTCAAGCAGTTCTTATCAAAGAACCCCTGACATCAAAACTGAAACTTCGACATGTTTGTGTTGTTTGATTGTCCTGTATACATGGGCACTTGTGACCAATTATTAGTGGTGTACATTGCCTTTAAGGTATTTTAATTTGGTTTTAGAGTAAGCGTGAGTGCTCATATTACTTGGCAGCGCCTCGCGACATTGCCACTCTTTGTGACGTTCCACTAGTGAAGCGAGTATAGTCGATGCCACAGGATATTTGCAGGGCGTACACAATACCATGACTGGCAGCCGGCATGGGCCTTTTTTACTCACTCCTCTCGCTTTGTTGTCGGGCTGCTCTCAAGGCAGTTATGGCTGCTTAGGCCAGGAATGCTTTTCTTTTTCGTGAGGGGGCACACACTTAACAGGCATAACTCATACCAAAGCAACCACATTGTTTCATTCCTTACCGTGTGCGAAGCGCCGATTTGAAAACTGCACTTTCAATGTCACCACAGCTTGGGCACACGTGACCTTAGGTGCTCCCCCACGGTCAGGCACTAGAGTCAGATACAACTTTAGAAGTCAGTGGCATTTCCTCCTCAAAGGCGGATGAACACAAGCCTGCACCAGTGGGCACGCGCTCGGGACTGACGTCAAGAGCGGGACGGCGAGTGGCTCTGCCTTCGGAGAACATCTGCGCGTGCATGAGCAGGACTATTTCTTTAGTCGCGGAGGCGATCGGCTGCCACGCTTCGGTCGTCTGGGTGGAGTTTCTCCTATCTTCTCAAGTTGTATCCATCTATAGTTGCTTACGATTTTAGGCAGCCATTTCAAAGTGACGCTAAAATGGTCACAATTAACTATGCCAGGATTAATTATATGATACGTTGTAGCATTTCTGATTGAATATCAGGATTACCAGACACAAAGCTACAAATTGCTGTAAAAAAGTCTCAAACAAAAATTTTGCTGTCAGGGGTCCTTTAACACCTATTTTCAGCTTTTTCAAGATGCCTGCCAACACTTTGATAAACATTCTTTTGAATTCCCGATTCCTTTGCATGTCGAAGAGTTTGGCTACAGGCACTCAACAAGGTGTATGCGGTAGGTAGCTTTCACAGAGGGCACGATAGCGTGATCATTTGGCAGGAGTACTGATGTCGTATTTGGGGGAAAGTAAGCCAGCTTAATTGCTTCTAGATAGGCTAGATTCCTGTGACTTGAGTACCCGTTCAAAAAGAAGAGCACTAGCTTCTGCGTCATCTTTTGCCTACCAAAGTACAGCAGCCAGGTGTTTAAAGGGACACTAAAGAGAGAGAATGAATTGGTTTAGATTAATAAAGTGTGCTCGGAGAACTCTTGTGTAGTTTATTTCACCACCATAGGTTTATTATTAGAGGAGAAAACCAAGTTCAAAGTTTCATTTTTAAATTTCGCACCGAACTTTGTAATTCGTGATGTAAAAGGTTTCAAAGAGCATTCAACGTATTTTGGCGCCACTGGCTCGACGAAATTTCCACAAACTCATTATGTCAAGTCTCTGGCCCCCTCAGAGGACAATGTACTTCGATTTAACCGATTAGGAACTACGTAGGCCCAAGCAGGCACCGTCAAAAATATGTGATGTCACGGCAAATGGTGCGGGAATTCCAAGGTGGCGTCGCCACCTGTATTTTATTTTTGCGCGTTTTCTCGCTTATTAAGCGTCTTCTCGCAGCAAGCGTGGTGTTTTTGGTATCGTGGAAGACTACTTTACTAATGCGAGAAAAATCGTTTTGCTCTTTAGTGTCCCTTTAAAAGGTTTTTGTTTATCCATGCCTTTGTGTTGGCAGTGCAGTCAACTGTCCCATTTATGTGCTGCTAGGTGGGAGGCTGCTTGTACTTCCCAGTAAACAGCAGTTTTTTTTCATGTGCCGTCCATAAGGCAACAAAGTAACCTGGTCGAACCCTTCTTGGAGCACTTCTGTGACAGTGGTTGCCTGAAGGAGTGTGCGAGGTTTCACCTAAAATGAAGTCCACTTTTATCGGCAATAAGCACACCTTTATCCTTGTGCCTCACAAGAAGCATCGGAAGCTAATTTGCTTTCCACTCTGGCACAGCATCCACACTGGTGTTGTCGCATTCACCTCAGGTTTGCAAGAATTTCACTCCATCCCTCGCCTCGCAAAGTTACAGCAATCTTTGGATGATTGTGACACCACTGTGTCTGGGGACCTTAGCTAGTTATTCCACTTACTTCCTCAACAATTCTGCGTTCATTGGAATGTTGTAAGCTTATGCATCTTGGAGCCACATCAGAAGTCCTGAATCAACTTTTAGGTATGCTGCGTCACGGAGCCTGAAGCGCATTGGAAGAATTTTCTGCGAGACTTGCCTGTAGCAATTCCTTTGCTCTTCGCAGTTGAATTCTCGGCCTGCTTTGACAGTCCCATCGTTCCTGCGACATCCGCCTGCTTTCCTTGTCACACAGCTCTGTTAAGGATCTTCATTCTGTCGCTCAGTGAAACTTGCTCATTTTCTGGAGGCCACTGTCTGAGCAGTTGCGGTCTGCAGCTGACCAGCACAGGAAAACAATGCCAAAATGGCGTTAAGCTACAACACATCACGTGAAAACTGGCTTGGCTAGAGGCTCGGCTAAAAGTTGCCCAGTTGCGAGCAGTGATTTAACCTTGCCATGGTTTAACCCTTTCAGAATCAGTGACATAAATATACAGCACTGTTGTGGGTTTGAAAAACACGTTAGTTTTCCAACTCTTTCTTTTTTTTAGCCCAGCAAGTGCTGTCATCTTGTGAGGATACAAGACTTTTTTCTCTTGTGCTGTTGACCTTTCGTTTGCATTTGTAGGCTTGCTTAGGCCAGTGTGTTGGCTATAGCTCGGATGTCCGTGCTAGTGCACAATGGCCAGTTTCATTTTGTCTGTTGGGTGGTTTCTATTCATCGTGCACACGAAAACTGATATCTCCAAATGCAGATCATTTTTTAGCGAACCAAAAGCACTTTGATCGTATCTATCTATGAACTCACTCATAAGCCGACTCACTCAGACTGGCTCATACTCCGATCAAGCCATGAGTCTGACTGAGTACGGGCGAGTAACATTTTGGCAAGTCTGAGCTGGAGCGAGTGCGGTTGCGAAAAATTTTGGCGAGTTTGAGTCTGAGTGAGCCCTAAGCACAAGATATATTTCTTGAGTGAGTCTGAGTGAGCTCCACTTTTTTGCCATGCTATGCTTGACACAAACCAAAATTTGCATGGGAGGACAGTGTATGACGAACCTTATTAACAGGTCATGACATGAATAGCGTGATATGCTTGTCGCATGCGTCATGAAACCCTTTCCCTCAGTCATGTGTGACGCACACTCGTATACCACAGCCCATAGAATGTGGTTATGAGTCACAAGCTATTCACAGTCTGCATCAACCCAGTAATGGCAGTGACACATTCTGGAAATCTTAATGTGATAGTGTTGAAGAACCTGCATGGCAGGAAATCTGGTGGTGGCGTGGGCAGCTAAACCAGTGAGCGAAAAATTATATCTACACAAAGAATAAAAATTATGTTTCAAACTGGAATCGACCCCTGGCATTCTGTCTGGCAGTCAAGTATTCTACCATGGATCCATGCCAGTGCTCAGAACTGCATCGAAAAAAACCCTTTACTGGCGTCGTTTAGGGGCAGCATTAATCGTGGTTGCAGTGTTGGCTATCCGTTTGCATAACAATGGAATAAACATTACATGCGAAGTCCTGTGACTCTAGAGGCTATAGTCAACTGTTGCGCGACCCCGGAGGTCTACGTGAACAACTGCTTCTTATGATAAGCACATCACGGCGCCATAGCATGAAGTTCGTTTCGATAAAATTGACATCTGTCATAAAATTGACTACGCTGGCACCCTATGGGTGCCAGCGTAGTCGACGTGACTGGTAAGCCCCCAATATACTGATAACTACTGAAAGTGCACAAGGATGTCGTCCACCTCTCAACATTTTGCTCAAAGCATAAAAAAAAGTGGCATAGGCTGCAACTCGCCTACTGCTTCGCATGACGTCAACTTCCAGAGCCTGAGGGATCTGTCGGAATTCTGGTTCATCGGGTTGTCATTTCAGCAGCTCACAGCCAAACGCTCGTATGCATACAGACGGTGCTGCCATGCTTGTGCATTTTCTTTAAGATTCATCAAAATTGATTGCCTCCCTGTAGCAACAAGGTGAATAGTTACCAGAATTTCCTGACTCATTTGGTTTTTCTGACAGGCGCATGACCATAGCGCTTTCTTGTTTACGCTCACATACCCTGCGATTACAGTGTGGATGTGCACAATGGTTCCTCTTCTGCAAACAAGTCAAGCACTAATTTGTTTGATTCAGGCTACAGCCAAATTGCAATAATTTTCATTAGATGTTAGCCGTAGAGACCAGAATTGGCTAACCAGTTCAAAATTGAAATCTGACCGAGGAGCATCTTCTCAGAAGTGTGCAGGGCATGACGATTCTGACTAGGCCATGGGTGACAGTAATCTGGTGCACACATTTTTCGAAGCCCGTGGAACATGTTTGTGAATAAACATTGCATCTGTACCAATGAAAAATATTTTTTCTCACTTTGTGGTCATTTTCAAAACTAAGGCTAGTTTATTTCAAAAGAAGTCGGACTGTGAAGATTGTAAATCTGCAATAAAAGAAAATGTGACTGTGGTTTCACATTTGGCAAAAAAATGACCGTCAAAGGACAAAGCGAGCAGGTATTGGCACGGTCAAGTTTATCGACAGCCCCTGTCGCTGCAGCAAAAGTATGTTTTACAACCTAAAGGCAAAAAAAAATATCTAATTTTGTTCGCTGTAGTTGATAGTTCATCCTAACGTGGTTTTTTAAGAGCGAATTAATTTGCATGAAGTAGGCTGACCAAACTGAGGTTGTAGTATACAGTCAGTTATATCTGAAAGTCTGTTGTATGCCTGTTTGTTGTAATGAGAGCTTATCCTGTATTTACAATTTTTATCATGCAGCACCACATTCGTGAGGCACCACAATCATATAGAAACAAGCATGTGCCTACTAGTGCCCTAAATTCCACCCAGCTAATCACGCTCGCACTATGGAAGTGTGATTACAGAATGTTTCAGCCTCGGTTATATTGCAATTAGTACCTATGGCTGGGCCAAAGTGCAACACTGATCACGGAAGAGGAAAGACCCACAATCGCAACAGCAGATGCCACGATGGCCCTGCACGGCATTGTGCGCATTATTGTGGTGCTCACATAGCTGTTCACTTAAGTTGCTGCCTGTTTGCCCCACATATGTTTTCTTGCATGTAAGTGGAATTAAAATACCATTCATACTGTGCAGGAAGGAGAAAAGCGTGTGCAGTGGTGGGCGTAAAGCAAGTTGAAATAGCAGAGAAACGTGCAACCTCTGAAGAGAACATGTATTGACCAAAGCAGACTGGTCATGAAAGAGAAAAGGTTGGTCTCTAACCACAGGCGAAGACACCTTGAGGTCGATGCGAAAGCCAAGACAATCCGCTGCTTGATACGTTTGGTATCATGTTAGGTTTGGTTTGACGGACTGTTTCACATGTAAGCATTTCTGTTGTTGAGAAAGGCCAGTTGAATCACTTTCAGGAAGTCTTTTCAGCCTCCGTTGCAGCCACGCTGTCTTCGACTGCTGACATGGGTGCCACTGTTTTGTTAGTCAGCTTCCTTAAGTGAATTGTTCGATCTCGTTTCTTAGTGGCCACATTTAGTGGGATAACTGCGATTAGGCTTTCCGTCTAACTGGATGTAACTACGGTTTAAGGGAACTGAGGTTTGTCGTAACTGAGGTTATCGTGCCTGTGTAACCATGGTATCAAAACTGTGCAATATAACAAAAAACGCCGACCAAGGTAAAGTACACAAATATTAAAAAGACGACGTTTCGGCTCCCCACACGGGAGCCTTGTTCACAATGACAGAAAACGGCGTAGTGCGCTCTTCTTATGCTCATGTCATCACGTGTTGCAGACACCATGCATACACGGGGGGGAATGTCCCGATATTTCTGTTGAGTGTATGCGCAGTAGTCTGAATGGCCAAAGATTCTATGTGCAATCGCGGAAACAACTTTCTTTCCGTGGTAATGATGCAAGCGTTATCCCAGTTGATATCGTGTCCAGTAGACGCAACATGCTCGGCGAGGGCATTAGAAGCCGCTTTCTTGTTCTTTACGTCATTAAAACGTTCCCGCAGCCTTCTTTTGTAGTTATCTGTTTCGCCAATATATACATATTCACAGTCTTCGCAAGGAATTTTATACACTACACCGGGAAAGTCATCGCTGTCCAACTTATCCTTGACATTTGTGAGACAGCCTCTGAGCTTGTGTGCCGGAACGAGAGCCACTTGGACGTCGTAGCCGCGCGAAACCCGAGCTAGAGCTTCACTGAAGCCTGGGACGTAAGGCACCGATGCGCGTTTTCTTGCAGAGATTGTGCGAGACAATCATCCACATATCGAAGAAAAGTTTTGGGTCGGGCAGCCCAAATTGTTTTGTAATGATTGTTTTTGTGTTTTGCATCGGGATGCCCTGCCACGATTCTTAGAACGACTAAATTCTATTGAGGCCGCGATACAATTTACTGTGGAAGAATAATCAGATGGATGCCTTCCGTTCCTTGACGTCCTCGTGAAACGAGATGGTAGCTGCCTGACATTCAGCGTTTACAGAAAAGATACACATACTGGTCATTTCCTGAGCTTTCATTCTGTGCACCCCACCTGCCATAAACGTTCACTGGTGTCAACACTTGTGCAGCGCGCTAGGCGGATTTGCTCTAAGCAAGAAGACGCACTAGAAGATGTGGAGACCGTTCGACGGGAGCTGGCTGCCTGCGGA